>NW_022196896.1:53230875-53255344 GCF_008632895.1 Mastomys coucha | reverse complement strand
AAGAAGAAGAAGAAGAAGAAGAAGAAGAAGAAGAAGAAGAAGAAGAAGAAGAAGAAGAAGAAGGACAATAGCAACAACAACAGTCACCTAGATTTGCATATCTTTAAAATGGAGACTATTGAGAATTTAAGTGAAGCACTGACCAACAATTTACTTTAAATTTCATTCTTAAGACCACACATCAAAAGGGACAATGGTGCCATTGATCCCTTCCAGTCTCCACACAGAGGCAGAAAAAAGAGCACACCCTCTCCCCATGACCAACTTATCTTGTCAGCAGTTCATAACCAGAATTGCCTGGTCAGTGGGAAGGAAGGATGGATGGCTGTCCGAGTCAACCTGTTCCAGCTGTGGGATTACTTTAAGTCATAGCTGCAGGCAAACTGCTTCAAATTCTAATGTAAATTAGTTTTATCACAATTTAGCTCTGAGGTATATTACATAGTTAAGCCCGAGGCACAGGAGAATATTCTCTGGTGACAGATGTGTACTGAAGCATCCTGTAAATGTTACCTGCTTAGCCACAGATGCACTTCAGAGGGAAGGGAAGGAGAAACACTTTCTTTGAAGTGAGCTGTGCTAACCCTCGGGTGTCACTGCCTTTACCACATCTAAGTCACACTGAACACCTCTGTTAGCTTTGCCAGGGTAAATGTCAAGCAGAAAGTTCTCAGCTATTTGAGAGGCTGCGAATATGGGTGTGGATGTCTGCCAACACCAAGCAAGAACGCAGGAACTACAAAGAGAATTTTAAAAATGCAAACCATGAGGAACATGGGACATGTTTTATGGCCTAATGATTTAAAAGGCAGAAAGTTACAGTTCAGACCTCAGCTTTACAAAACTCTAGCATCTTGCGTAACCTTCAGAAGCAAGGGAATCCTGAAAGCAAGTTTAATGCTTTTATCATTTGCAACATATCATGCTAAAATTCTCAAGAGACAGCAGCAGTTGCAAAATAAATGTGATAATCCAATGGTTGAAAGGCGATTAGACATTTCTTTCCCATGGGATGCATGGTGCTCCTCCGTCAGGTTTGAATTCTACAGAAAAAGCTAATGACCTATCTTTCCTTGATTCCCTTAAAAACAGTTAACTTCTGAATTTTTCTCATTAGAAAGAATGAATACCCACTTGATATTTTTAATCTGTTCGATACAAACAGATCCACAAATGTTTGTACTTATGTGACTGGGCTCACTGTGGTAGTCTTTATAGTCATTACAGTGTGAGAGAGATGCTGCATAATTTTCATTTGTGATTCCAGAACCAAAACTACATGCTAGGCAGCTTCCACCCTGAGCACTAGCGAAGCTTGCTACTTGTATTGCTTATATCAGAGATGCTAAGAGTATACCTACAGTATCATGAAACCACGACTAATAAATATCTATAGAAACACACAATGCTTGAATGCACATGAAATTATTAAGATATGTACATTCCCATAAATAATAAGTAAATGCTGCATATGCTCAATTATAATGACACTTTAAGAAAAACAATGCTTGGAGTGTAGAGATGGCTCAGCCATTGAAAGCTAGGGTCACAGTCAAAACATCAAGACCTGAAAAAAAGTAAGTGCAAATAAGTAAGAGACCATTGAGGAAAATGATTGCATGCTTCTGATCATGTCTTCACACTTTCCCTTGATATGTTTTTTTTTCTGAATTGCTCCATAGAAAACATTTTTAAACCTTAATACATGTATTTGGCCATGTTAATAGGTTTTTATCTTTAGCATATTTGAACATACTCTTATAAAATAAGTGAAATTAAAGGCTACACCAAGGGGGAGGGGGAAGAGCTAGTTAACAAAGAAGAAGAAAAGATGGAGTTGAGACACTTGAATTGCTGTTTTGGGTGGCAGGCCATGGAAGTTAGCTGGCCTGGGTTCCTTAAAAACAGAGATATGAGCTATCCTTATTCAAGTCATTGACTAAAGAAATTTATGCACAACTGAAGTACACAAAGCAGGAAATATAGAAACGTGATTTCAAGAAGAGTCTAGGATCGGTCTGGTTCCACATGGCCCTTTGGGGCACAAAGACCTTATCCCACATTGAGGTAAAAGGTTGTGCTTCCTCTCTCTGGGTTGAACATGGGCAATAATTTCCCAGCTGTGTCCCAAGAGGAAGCTCCTCAAAACTAAAGAGACCTAAGGGAAAGATTCAGATAGAAGCAAGTAGTAGCCAAATTCCACCAACCAGGCCAGGCTCTGAGCTACAGAGGGAATGAGACAGACATCAAGTGGAAATGGATGGCCTCTGAGCAGAAGTAGACACTATGGTAAATTTGATAATCATATATTCACTGGAAAGAAGAAGTGGAAACCTATGTGTCTTTTTAGATAAGTAGATGAAAGAACATAATTACTATATAAGCAAGTGAAATAGCCAGATGCTGCAAACATTCAGATGAGCCAATGAACAGAGAGAGATACGACACAGCAGACTTAAGTACCAGTGGGTATTTAGGGGTAAAAATGTCTAAAAATCATTATATACATGTGCGGGACAGACATTAGGCAAGAAAAATACTTTAAATGATATCTGAACTAACAAATCAAAATGAATGATAGTGCCTTTGACTAATGTAGGAAACATTAAAGGGAAGCTTTCTTTTTGGAGATGAATCCAAAGTCTAAAGTTAAAGGACCCCAAGCATGAAGAGCAGCAGCCCTTAAAACTTAGCTTGAGCAGGGCTGGAGGGATGATTCCATGGACTAGAGCCCTGGCTGCTCTTGCAGAAAACCCAGGTTTGATTCCCAGCACCCACTGGGTAGCCATGTGTAACTCCAGTTCCAGGATGAAATGCCCTCCTTTGCCCTATTCAGGCAGCAGGTATGCATGTTCTGCACATACATACATTCCAGAAAAATACTCTACATGCATACAAAATAACATAAATAAATATCCAAAGGAAAACATTTTCAAAAAGTAAAATTAAATTCATCTGATTTCTCAAGAAGGAAGGACAAAATTTACAATCAGGAAGTCTCCAGAGAGGGCAGAATAGTACAGGATAGACTGCAACTAAACGACAGACTTCAGAAAGAAAAGTACTGGGAACAGGCCTTAAACTTGGGGTAACCCCCACATCTAGGAGTAGATAAGGTCTGAGTGGTCTGAGTTGATGCTGCCAACCTTGGACAGTCCTTAAACTTGGGGTAACCCCCACATCTAGGAGTAGATAAGAAGGCCTGAGTGGTCTGAGTTGATGCTGCCAACCTTGAGAAAGTCAGGGGATGACGGACTATCACTTTCAGAAGCTGATATTTATCTTTTTCAATTTGCGTGTGTGTCTGAGTACCACTGTATGTACATGTGTGCACTGGAGGATGGATGGAGGATAGAGGTTGATATCAGGTACCATCCTTACTTATTGAGGCAGGGTCTCTCATCAGACCAAAGCTTGCACATAGGGCTGATCATGCTAGCCAGCTGATTCTAGAGCTTCTAGAGCCTGCCTTCAGAGACTAGAGTTACTGATCCGCCAAGCCCTTATGTGCATTTGAGGATTAAAATACTAGTCCCTGTGCTTGCAAGCCATGTGCATTAACTAACATATCAGCTCCCTTGCCCCTAAGCTGGAATTTAAAGAGAAATGGCTCAAGGCAACATTGGGGAGACAAGGAGAAGGTTTTCTCTTGTATTTGAAGGACATTCATAAACAAAAGAAACCACTGAACAAGAGAAATTAAAGATATAAGCCTCCTAAAACAACAGAATAAATCCTGTAGGTGTCGAGGAAGTTGGGAAAGCATAATCGCTAGTCAGGATCTTCATTTGGAGGACCCAAAAGAAGGTATAGTGCAGCGCTTCTCAACCTTCCTAACCCTGACCCCGTAATACAGTTCCTCATGTTGTGGTAATTGTCATTGATTCTGGGTCCATGAGGAGGGACGTGTGATACTATTCCTGAGAAGGCATGTTTCATGGGAAGACACTGGTCATGGGAATGCATAAAACATGTGCTCACCCCAGGATAGGGAAATGAGGACAGACCAAAAGACAGCTAGCACCGAAGTCCAACTTAGGGAACCAAGGAGCTTTATTGGGGTTACTTACAGGCATATAGGTGGGTTACTTACAGAAGAAGTGACCCAAGGCCAGCTATGTCACCAATGCTCACTCATACACTCATAAAACCTGGAACCCGGAGCCCACTGCACAACGTACAGGCAGCTCAGTAAGAGGAAGTCTGCCCTTTCCAGGAGGCTCCATTAGTCCCAGCCTTTTTTTTCAGGCGGTTCTACTTCCCTGAGTGACCAGCCTTTCTCTGCTCTCTTACCTTGGCCTTCCCAACATCTATATATTTCTCTGCCTTCTCTTCGCTGACTTGGGCTTATCCATGAATGAAATAGGCAGTAGCTATTTTAATAATCATGATAAAAATGCCTCTTATAAATAGCAGAGACTTTTGTAGGTCCCATCTCTTTCTGTTTTTGTTTTTGTTTTTGTTTTTGTTTTTTTTCTGAATGAGACACACATACATGTATAATATAACAATGAAATTTGTTTTGGTTCCCTCTTGTCCCCAGAAGCTGTCCTCCAAGATGGATGGTTTTAATCTTGGGGAAATGGCTACCAGACAGGGTGGTAGAACATCCTAGCATCCTAGCAGTAGGAACATGTGGAAGGGTCACCTGTCCTATCACAGACAGGAAGTAAAGAAGAAGAGAGAAGTCTTACTAGGTGTGACCTTCATAGGTACAGCCTCTGGGTCTTATGTCCTCCAGCTTCCTAAAATAGCACCACCAGGAAACAAGCAATATATTCATGCCTGGAGGACACTTAGATGCAACCATAACAAACAACATAGGAGGAAAGAGGACAAGAACAGACCTTAGTTATCTGCCTTTCCTTAAAGTTAGCCCTGTGTTTGCTTTCTTCAAAACGTGGGCTGGCGTCTGCCTAGCCCAAAGGAACTAGGAGAATTAAGAGGAGATTCCTTCCTTTCTGAAGTGAGGGGAGCTGGGAAAGCATCCTTGTAGTGTAAGCAGAGTTCTTGACGTGCGGTGCTTAGGAGCCCATGAGCAGGGCTGCGGCTCTACAGTGGCTGAGCGCTCTAGCACGCACAGGCACCACACAAAGGTTCAAAGAAAATTCAGAAGGAAAGGAACCCATGAGCAAGCTATGGTGTGCACAGAAGTTGAACATGCTTGTTTGGAATCTTTAATCACAATTGACTATAACTGTATAATTTCATACTGTGATCACTGGGCTCTCCTCGTAACAGTCCTTCCAGGGGTAGCATTGAACTCGTGGGGAGTTCCAGCTTCTGTTGGCTTCCTCTGAGTCATAAAACAGCAGGTCCACAAACTTGTGGCTTTTATTAAAGTGAGGCATTAAGACTGAATGCCCTGAGGAAAAATGTGATCACTTGTTCTTACAGATTTTTATGGTTTATATCTCATTTAGTTTATTTGCATATTTAAATTATTAGTCTATCTTTCATTATATATCTTGTACTCATGTTAAAGATGGAAAGAGTATTTTAGTCCTAACTTATGACAAGACAATTTTCACTAAATTTCTTTACATCTCATTAGTAGAAATCAGCTAAATGAGAACCTTGCCAAAAAAAAAAAAAAAGTCTAAAGAAGTCTATACCAGAATAGCTAAATCTGGTTTTACTATGCAGTATGATTAAACATAGACTGAGTCTGCTAATTGATGGAGGAGCATTAAGTCACAGCATGCTGTCTGCAGTTGTGCACTGGGTAATGAGGCAGTAGATTCATAAAAAAAAAAAAAAAAAAAATAGCAACATGTATGCGCAAAACTTAAATATAAATACAAAGCCAAAAAGATTTCTGGGAAAAACAAATACAGACTTTAAAAAGCCAATTAAAGCAAATATACACTATTTCAAACACAAACATTAGTATTTTCTTCATAATTTTTCATGTCACTGCAACTATAAAAGAAAAATACAATCTGCTGAGGCACTTGTGAACAAAGGCATCAGAGATGCTACAGACAACTACAATAGACTGCACTGTCAGAAGATAAAATCAGCAGCTTTACTCTTACACAGGACCTTGCTCTGACAGTGCAGCCGTGGGAATGCACAAACTTCTAGAGTTGTCTGCAAGTTTAGTTCCCAGCAACCATATTGGGTAGTTACAACAACATGTAACTCCATCTTTAGGTGACTCAACATGCTCCCTAGGCTACATATACATACATATGCACACAGACACACACATAAATAATAAAACATTCATATAACTCCTAAGGTTTTAAAGGTTGTTCTTACATTTTCAAAAATTAAATGTAAGCATCTAGAAACATAAATGTTCCTTATTTCCTATTTTCTATCTTAATATTAATATTTCCATAGTAAAAAAAAAAGAGTGTAATGTGACTCTCTGTGGCAGAAAACCAATTATCAAATAATGTGTTAATCAGGGTGTTAAAAATCAGTCAAACATTATTACCAAATATACTTAAAATGTGATCAATTGCCTTAAATTTTACATTTCTCACCAAAGAAGTTTTGTATGTAAACATTCCAGATAGCCAAATTCACTTATGTGTGGAAGAAAAAATATAATAAAGTATACTATCACCGTAGGGTAGATTCCTAGAACTGTCTACTGATGAAAACCTGAAGATGAATTTTGAAAATACAATATCACTTTTCCAGTTTTCCAAAAGTGTAACTTATGAAGACAACTCTGAGCTTGTGAAAGTTAGTTTGAAATTTCTTTTTCCATCCCCTTCAACCAATGTTACTAAGCTCACATATTTATGAATACAATCATGTATTCATGATCCTAAAACACAGCAAAGAAGCTCTTGGGATAATGGGTACACCCTATAAGAAGCAGTGTCAGTTCAACTTGGTTTGGAAATGATAGAAATCACAAAGCAAGCTCATTTTTTAATGTGAAACAATTTTGTTTATAGTTACAACTGCTTTTTGTTTGTTCAAAGTGTATACATAGACATTTTATATTGGATATAAGTGTTTCACTCATAATTTAAAATCAACTTATGGGCATATATTCATTGCACATATTGTTGAACTTTATGTAGACATTTTCATTCAAGACATTTTCATTCATGTTCTTTGACCACATCCCCCTTCTGATATAACCCCTTCCCTATCTCTTCTCTTGCTATTCCATTCATTCCCCCAGAGGCCCCTTCTTCTATGACGTGTGTACATGCACATTCCTGTGTATGTGATTTTATGAATTTATATAAAATCAAAGATGCACAAATTGACAATGTATTTGATTTTCTGATTTTTCTGTGTCTCTTAATATGACAATGTCTGCTTCTGTCCATTTGTCTACAGATTATTTAATTTTATTCTGCTTTATAGCTACATAAAACTTCGCTGTGTAAATGTACAACCTTCCCTGTATCCACTCATCTATTTAAAGACATCTAGCTGATTTTACAATAGCTATTGTAAATAGTGCTACAATAAACATGGGTCAATTGTGGAAGTTATGTTCCCAGAAATGAGTCATATGATAGGCATACTTTTTAGCTTTTAGGGGACTGTCCAAATGATTTCCATAGACGCAGCTCCAATTCATATTCTTACCAGCCATGTATAGGGTTCCCTTTCTATAGACCCAGCATTTGCTGCTATTTGTTTTCTTTATGATAACCATTGTGAATGAAAGAACATGATATGTCAATGTAGGTTTTATAGATTGCTGTCAGTATGCAGGTGAGGTCAAGTGAAATATAAGGCTAGAGCCTGTGATTGGGTGATGGAAAAAGAAGGTGGAGCTAAGAGTTTTAGAGAGAGAGGATGGGGAAGATGGGTAAAAGACAGAAAAAGATGAAAAAAAGGATGAACAGCATCAACGTGGCTTGAAATAGCCACAGGTAGCTATGGATATTGTAGAAGAACAGTAGAATAATATAGGGCAATTTGTCTAATCTAGGTGGGCAGCTTGTATCAATATCAATTGAGTTTTGAGTTCTTTGTGTAAGCATTTTGGGGATTGAGAATTTATTGTTATTAATCTGACTGATAAATTACAAGCCTCTGGAGTTTTCTTTATATGGTGCTCAGGGTTTAGAGCAAGTCTTGGCAGACTAGCCATAGAGGACAGAAGACTAGGAATGTCGGCGGTTCAGCAGCAAGCAAACTGGGGGAGATTGGGTACAGCCATGGGGCCGGGGAGACCACCATTGTTGGTGAGTAGCTGATGATAGGATAGATTGACTTTTTAATAATTACACACAACAAGGTTTAATTTGCATTTCCTAATGGCTAAGAATGTTGATCATTTTTTTCCTGTTTCTTGCCTATGAATACATCATCTTTTGACAACTGGTCATTTCATTAGTTTGCTTGTTAATTGAGTTGCCTGGATTTTTTCATAATTAGCTTTCTAGTTCTTTATATGTTCTAGATATTAGTTCTCTGTCAGACATGAAGTTAACAAGGATTTCCTCCCACTCAGAAAGCTGTCTTTTCACTCAGTTAATTATCTCCTCCACTGAGCACTGGGGCTTTATTCTGTTTGTTTGTTTTTAAATGTCATCCAAATCCATTTATCAACTCCTAGTTTTATTTCCTAAGCTATCAGAGTCCATTCCAGAAAAGTCTTATCTTCCCCATATCTTCAAGTATTTTCCGTATTTTGTCACCTAACAACTTCAGAGGTTTTGGTCATTCAGAAAGAATTCTGACTTTCAGACAGGTGAGAAACAAGGTCTTAGCTTTATTTTTCTACGTGTGACTATGCTGAATTTCCAGCACCATTTGTTGAAGATACTGGGTTTTTTTCTCCAATATATATATCCTTGCTGTCTTTATCAAAAATTAGGTGGGTATATACACTTAGACTCTTGGGTATAAATACTACAATCTATACAATTTAGTTTTGTAATAACTAAGAGCAAACATAGCAAATAACATAGCCAGGTCAACTCAGAATGAACCAATAGAATGTGCAGTGGACTCTTAGCTGAGTCATATGTTAATAGGATTTAGGATGCTAATAGCCATATCTTCAAAGTAAGGCTAACCTGTTTTATTTTCCATTCTCCTTTATTCTGTGTGATTCAAAATAATTCCCTTAGAGTATCTATGCAGAGCCAAACAAGCAGTGGGTCTAAAAGTGGTGTTTAAACGGAATCCCCGAAAAGATATTTTAAAAGGAAATACCCATTGACTCCTTCATGCTTTGGGATGTTTTCCCCTGAAAGGTAAGACATAAATGACCAGAGCAGGTGACACGTGAATAGTCTGACTTCTTCTTATAAGATCTGAGGATGCATCTTACACAAAGAGCTTCAAGAGATGACTCACTGTGTGACTTCCCAGAACTGAAACACCTTAAAGCTCAGTAGAAAGTCTGGATATGTTGGATGTAATGCAAACAAGCAGGAACTTAGAGTCTCCAAGGCATCCCAGGAAGGATTTGTGGAGGGAATTAACTCAAAAGCAGAGTTTAGATTTATGCTTATGGGTTATTTTTAAGGTAGGGCGGACACATCTGAGTTTAGAATAGGTAAATCTGAATAAATCGTAAAACTGAAAAATTTCAGACCACTTCATCTATACATATAACCCATATAACATCAGAGCAACAAAAATAACATTCACAACATGCGATTCTGCATTTGCCAATGTTATCCCCACAAGGAGGGTTAGCCCTCAGCAGAAACTCTTCTGTGACAAGGGTTATTATTTCTATTTTTTACACAAAAATGCTGAAACGTGAAGAAGTTATAGATACTGTGTTTGGGGGTCACAGAGCAAGACAGGAGTCAGCTTATAATCAATTCCTCCTGATCAATTCTGTTCTCACGCCAGCTAGGTTTTCCAAGATGGTTTAATACATGAATAAATCACAAATCAATCTGTGGTATATTAAGACACCATTAAAGATTTAGAACATAGCAGAACATTTAAAAAGTGTAACAACACAAAGAAAAGTGAGTTCTAAAAAGTCACATGTGGTATTAGTATCTCTATTTGCTACTAACTTGCCTCTGCCTAGCCTACTTTGGAGGGAGCCCTTATTTATTCTCCTACTGACTCTTTAGACCTTCCTGCTTTCCCCTTCCACCCTTCACCCTCCTTCCCTCTCTTCTCCCTCCCTCCAAGCATACATTCTTCCTTTCTTCCTTTCTTAATTTTTATATTGTAGAGCAAACATACTAATAAATATTAAGCCTGGAGCTACAACTGGGGAATATATATATTAGATAGATAGTTTATATATTTTATAGATAGATAGCTTCTATATATTATAGGTAGCATATATATGTATATATACATATATGCATGTATACATATATATATACACACATTGGCTGATATTGGTGCTTATAAATTCTTGCTATTATATCAGAATTACTACATTTACCACTAATTTGAGCAGTGAACTCCCGTAGCATTAATTCCAGGGAAGTTCAGTGGCTCATACAGACTCTCAGAGACATTTCTGGATCTGTTGCCTAGCACACTTGAACAGAAAACTCTATGGGGAAGTGTCACTAACCACCAGAGAGTTGGGAGGTTTGAATCTAGCCAACAGTAGTCCTCAAGGTAGGGCTAAAAGCTAAATGAAAGAGGAGCATTTCTCGCGTAAGCCCAGTAGCTGTATCTCTGGTCCCTTGTGCCCCTGGCTTCTGACTCATTAATGTCAGTTAGCACTGTCTTACAGAAACTTACAGGTGCTGTTGGGTGGATTTGTTCCACTTACTGGAGTGCTAAATCAACATTTACCATCATCAGTTCCCCCAGAAAACTAACTTACATTTAGAGCCGTTACAGAATACTTTTGACTCTTCGTTTTGTTGTCAGACAGACACTTGTAAGAAGAGCAGCACGCCAGGACTAGGCTATTTATAACACAGGATGACATGGAATTTTCAGGAATGGTTTATGGACTACACATGCTTCATCCAGACTCTTCATTCTTCTTCCCATGCCTTGATGTTACAAAATATGTCAGGAGGAATTCCTAAGGTCGCCATATCTCAAACCTTTAAAAGCTATATACTGTTTCAAACCTCCAAGACACACACACTATCAGTTGGTTTAGATTTAATTTCAGCTCACTCCATTTGTACTTAGATATAATTTGTAAATGTTTGCCATTATTTTTGCAGTTAGAGAGAAGTGTCATAAGATACTTGGGTTTTGTTTTTTAAAGCAGTTGGATAAATTAGAATATTGGAAATGGGGCATTCTGTTGGAAAACTTAACATAAAATTGACATTACAAGATAAGGTCTTTCTTGCAGAGGATAATGATATGCTGCTAAATTCTCCTATCTCTTAACTTGTTAGTTCTTATATTGGATAAAAGGTTTGATCTTCTTAGTGTATCCTAGTATGGACGACTTCAAAAGCTACTTTAAACTTTCATTTATAATATGATAAGTGCATAATAACTCCTGTATTCCTTTACTTAAGGATAATTCCTTTTTGAAATTTTGCCTAATGTCAGTAGAACTATGCACTGGCAATACTTTAAAATACTGAAACACAAGGATAAATATTAAAACACAATGCATACTATGTATTATATGGCATAGTTACATAATCCAGAAGAGTACCAAGGACCAGAAGAATAATATAAAATATGTGAGGCTGGTTACCCATAGGCAGAAGAAATAACTCTTGATTCGAAAAAGGATTTCTGAACAGGCTTGGTGGACATGTTGCAATCCCAGCTGGGATAATAAAGATCTGATATTCAGGATATCTGATAATGAGTTTGAGGATATCACAGGCTTCATAGTGAAACTTTGTTGCAAACAAAACAACAACAACAAAATATTTTCCTTTAAACTATGGGAGTGTTTACTTTTAAAGAAATTTAAGAAACTATTCTGAAATTATGACCATTTATTAATTCTACACCGGTGGGAATTTTATCATTTGTTATGTTACTCATTTTGAATAAGCTCTGTTTTTAAATTCATCTTGGCAAGATAATTTCAAGAAAATTTACAAAGGTCTGTATTTATGACAACATTAACAAAAATAGCAACATAAACATCACCATATCCTAAAGACATTTCAAGATATAATTAATCTCACAGCTTTGATGTTGATGCTTGTCTATAAAGTATAATAATAAATGCAATCGCAGCTTTGCTCATTAGTAGAAGCTCATCATTTCAGAAAGCTATATTCACTTCTATTTTTCCTTATTAGCTCAGTCGAAAAGCAAAAGCAAATATTTAATGAGCTCCAATTACGTTCCCAGATATTGTAGCTAGAGCAACAAATACAACAAGGGTCCTTAAAACTTTGCCACTGACTTTTGTAAATAAAGTTTTATTGGAACACATCAATGTCCTTTTTTGTTCATGTAGCCTCTTTGGTTGCTCAACAGTAGAGATGAATAAGTATGTGAATGTGTATGATTCTCAAAGGCACTGGATCTCCATCATCCTAATGCTGTCGACCTTTAACATAGTTGCTCATGCTGTTGTGACCCCCAACTATAGAATTATTCCACTGCTACTTTATAAGTATAATTTGGCTACTGTTGTGAATGTAAATATCTGGTATTCAGGATATCTGATATGTAAACCCCAAAAGGGTTTTGGCTCACAAGTTGAAAACCACTACTCTAAGTTTAAAATACTCATTCTCTTTTCATCCATAATAAATGCTCCTGACCTCTGTGATATACAAAGGCCTTCATCCTTCTTGGCACCCATTCTAACACAGGTAGTCACAAGATAAGTTTTATGTGTGTAACAATAAGAAACAAAGTATAATAAGACAACAGGAAGAGACAATGAGTATTGGGAATGAGGCATCAGAGAAAGTGCACCTGCAGAGATGACTGTTGGCCAAAGATCTCACAGAAGCAAGGGCTCTGAGGAGATCTGGGGAAGTCTCTTCAGGAGAAGGAGCAGATGTAAAGTTTTGAAGTTTCTGTTGAAGTGATACCATTCTTTATTAAAATATAACCACAACCAACAATAAGCATACCACATATCGAGTGTATGCCAACATTGAACCATTGCTACTTTAGCCATTCATGTTGCTGTAAATAATGATGGACAACATGGCTTTTGTGTGGGTTTCCTTAACTTACTTACACAGGGAAAAAGCATACAGCACTAGGATGAATACACATGGATGAGATTATAAATGTGTCCAGGCCTGGACCTATGTATAAACTTCTATTTAATCACTCATAACTGTCATATATTCTTCATTTAGTAAATGCATAAATATTGATCATTTATGCAGTATTTTCTTTCTTATTTCCTTACTCCATTGTGTTCCTTATTACCAGACTGTTTCTCACTGAAGTAGTAAGCAAATCTGTAATTTTGATTGTTTCTCAAATTAGCTTTTATGGTTTTTATTGCTATTGATCTCAAAAGAGTATGGTTTCTACTTCAAGAGCCCAAATTTCTACATGAATGTGAAAATATAACCATGTAATCCTGGAGACTTTCACAGATAACACTCTGAATTGTCTTTTTTGTGTTTGCGAATTTGACACCAAATAGATTTTACTTGCCTGTGTATTTTTTGTTGTTTGTGGGGTTTTTTGTTTTGTTTTGTTTTCTTTTCTTTTCTTTTGTTTTTCGAGACAGGGTTTCTCTGTGTATCCCTGGCTGTCCTGGAACTCACTCTGTAAATCAGGCTGGCCTCGAACTCAGAAATCTGCCTGCCTCTGCCTCCCAAGTGCTGGGATTAAAGGCATGCACCACCACTGTCTGGCTCTTGCCTGTGTATTGATTGCATTTAAGTTAGATTTATTTTTTTCTTAATACTAATAACCAATCATTTTTACTGATGAGTGGTAGTTCATGTTCTAGATGAAACCACAATTTGTTTAATCATACACTCACTGCAGAACATCTGTGTTAATTCCAGTTTGGGGCTGCTATACACAAATCTGCTTTGAATATTTTTTTAATGTTGAACATAATTTATCTACTATTTAAGAATTTCATGCACGTTGATCAGGCAGACACCACCCACAACTTAGCTACTGGCTTCCTGCACAGGACGTACACAAGGGTCAGCCAATATTCAGCGTGGATAGGGGAGGAGACACAGGGCTGCACTCTAGCTGAGTTCTATTAGCTGCGGTGGCTGCCGGGAAAGGGCAAGTAGCTTTCTTCTGTGTTCCAGTGGATGGATGTTCCTATACCATGTACATATGGACAGCTCTCACTGGACTCAGTAGATCATAAAGAACATGAAATATAAAGAAGATAAATCAGGTTCCACTAAAGTGACTTTACAGAATAGCAGTATAATATTATGTCAGGGAAAGAGAGTCGCACGGCTTTATTAAAGCCCTCTTCCTTCCCAGTGATTGGTCTCCCCAGACATGATCCAATGTGGAGGGCTATTTCTATCACTAACCTCTCAGAATTCTCATTAGCAACGTCACTGAGACCTCTAGCCATCGCAGAGCATCCATCTCTTGAAGAATGGCTTTGCTTCCCTCAAGTTCCTAAATTACGGGCTAGTCATAATGCAAATGAAATGGAAAACCACACTTTCACACTCTCTATGTCTGAGTTTAAGCATCCTTTTCCCTCCATAAGGTCTTTCAATTTAGTTAGGCCAGCCAACTGACATATTGCTCATTAATCATACATATTAACTGGAGTAGTTAACGGTTTGAAATTCAACTTCCCACTCCGTCCACAGGGACTAGATCTTGTTTTCTCAATGTGATGACACATGCTTCAGACCCTGCTAATTAGGACTTTCCCTTGGAAATTCATCCTGACATGTTTCAAGAACATTCTTCCCCCTGGAGTCCAAGTTCATTAAATTATTAATATCCTTGTATAAGTCTTGTAAGGATCACTAACATAATAAAACTTTCTCTGTTCTAAAAACCATGGTTCATTGTGAAGAGAGAATTTGATCTCTCTTCCACATACCTTTTTTGAGTAGCAAATAATAGAGATCATAATTACTAACATATAACATTGAACATAAGGGAAAACTGTTTTACTATAATTGAGTCCTAAGCAGTTACACAAAGGTAAGGAGGTATTCTAAACAATCTAATGCAGATAACCTAAAGTGAGTTCTGTGGAATTCCTCTGTTAAGTGTCAGGAGTGTAGCAGGTTTACTATGTAAGCTACCTACACAGGCGCCTATATCATCTTTGCTATATGACCCTTTAAAGACAAAGCTCTTTGGCTCCCAATAACAATCAGCAAGTGCAGCTCAGAGGCCTAACTAGGAGTCCTTGATGTAATTAGCAAAGCCCAGTATAATCCAGCCACTCTGCCACTCACTCTTCACCAGCCAGCTGTTTCTCACTATTCCTTGAGCAATCCCCACTCTGCATATCCCCTCTGCTGATGGTTCTTCAGACTTTTAACGGCTCCTTTCAAATCTCTTCTGAAGTTTTCCAGAATATTCTAAACCAGTTCACCTTCCTATGTAAAAGTTGCTTCCCTGTCTTGTTACATTTTTCTATAGTTTTTGTCCCTATCCAATATTTATGTATTAACATTTTTATTATATAATGCAATAAATATAGCACATCACTAAATATCAGCAATGGTCCAGACAGGTGGCTTGGATTCAAGTCCTAAATCCGTTTCTCGTTAGTTAACCTTTGATAAACTGCTCTGTCATATATTCATCTCACATAGAAAATGGGATCATGTTGAAGGAACATGAATATTAAATGAATGTGTATACATTGCATGTAATGATGTATTGTCTATGCTGAGGTCTTGTGTAATCTCTTACCTCCATTGCCCACAGTGGAATATAAGCTTCATGAGAACAGGATTCAAGGTATTTCCAAAGCTTAAGTGTTTCTTGGATGATTAAGAAATGACCAGGGATAGAAAAGCTCAAGGCGAAGAAAATGTCTACACAATAGTAAAGAGGTAACAGGTAAGCAAAGGAGAGGCTCGGAGGACAGGATGGACATTCCATGTAATTAAGACAGTCAACTTTGTTACATTTGATTTTAAGAGATATATGACTACATGTAGCATTACTAGATGCTGGGAACAAGGGACTTCCCTAGAGGGAAACGAAACAAAAGTCAACAGAGAACTCAAGAGGAACCAAGGAAGTGGTCCAGGGGATTTACAGCAGCATCTGCCTTACAAGGAAGTCTCACTTTTATTCTGCAAACTAGAACTGATTAGAGCGTTGAGGAGGCAGATTGATAAGGACAGACTCTAAATTACTTTTACCCACTTGTACTCTCAACTGACACTCTATGTTAAGTTTAAGTTATTTAAGTGAAGAATAACATTCAAGTAAAAAAATGCATCACAGTATCCGCACAGTGCTGTGATCCAAGTGTTTGGGGTTTGAATACCACCAATATATTTTCCTGTTATTTAATCAATTGCACAAGAAAAAAGGGAGTGGGGCTGATGGATGCCTGCAGAACACACTTGATCTAAAGCTTTGTGGTAGGGGACAGAAATGAGAACTATAGGTGGCACACACAGCCCAGGTATGCTGGTCAAAGCCACTCCAGTCCCATCTTGTCCCTAAGGATACATAATCAGCTTGACACCAGGCACCTCTATTCTCTGTACCTTTTCACTGGCCCTAAGATTCCAACTCCTAAGGATACATCTTTTAAAGTGTCTAACTCCAAAACTCTAAAACTGTGTCCTATAAGTACCCTGATGGAAGTCACAACATAAGAATTATTAGCAGTTCCCTGGTGCTGATGCTGGCCAGTCTGTTTTGTTTGTTTGTTTGGTTTGGTTTTTTAGGGCTCGTTCTTGTTCCTCTGACTTAGACTCTGGTCTTAGGCTCTGTGAACTCTGTGGGTAAATGTCACCATTTTGTTTTAACTTTAGCAGTCTTAGTATGCAAGACACTATCAGTTACCTGCATCATTTATCCTTCTTCCTGAAGATTTTATCTGCTCTAAACCTGGTGCTATACACTTACCTTGCTAAAGAGTGAAACATACAAATGCACATCCCTGAAGAATTATGAAGGGGATTGGTTTGGGGGATGAGGAAAGCTGGTCATCACAGGGACCAAGACAGCTTGTAAAGCAGACTCTCCCTTCTCCAGTCTGGGAACATTCTAAACACAGGGGGCAGGCACATTTTCACTCTGTCATGCACTTACAGTTTCCACTCTCCCCCCCCTGTGGCACAAGAATGACAACTGACATCATGGTATATCCAAGATAACCCCCAGCCACACTCTACTGCTGCTCCCCACTGGGGACAACCAGGAAGATCCAAGTGCACAGCAAAAAGCCAGAAAGTGACAGTGAGAGAGCAGGGGTTTGCCAAGGTATCTAGATGCTCCAACGAAACTGAGTGGGAGCTTGGGTTGACCTGCGTAGTCGGTGGAGGGAGGGAGGTAAAGGAGGTAAAGGCACAGGGGAGCAGGGAAGGAACTACGGCGAAAGCGAGCAATAAGCCAGTGTGCCTGGACGAGACCAGAAGGCTGTGTGTTTTTGATTTCAGGAGCTGTGGTCACTAGAGAGCTAGAAGAGACAGAGGGAGGACTAGGGAGAGGGGAATAGAGTCATAGTAAAGCATTAGACAGGAGGGATTCATTCCAATATTCTGTGGTGCAGAAAGTAGCTACACTCTACAAGTTATCTTCTATTTCTAAATATAAAGAGAAAAATCCAGAGGTTCCCAACACATAGAAATGGCAGGTGCTTGAGAAATGGAGATACTAGTGATGCTGGTTATTATAAATTGCATGCAGGTATCAGATTATCAAACTATAGCCCACCAATATATATAAATGTTATATGTCAAATAAAAATAAGTAATATTTAAGAAAAAAGAATTACAGAAGCAGAATAACTGAATTGTGAGTGATTAGAATCGCCCCACAGAGGGAACATTAATCCTGTTTTAATAAAGTACCATTATTTATTCAGATCACCATTTATTCAGGATAGTCCGGGGGGGGGGGTTAGACAATAATGTCAGGACAACTTGTAGTTTGCTTTGAAAAGCATCATTAGTTTCTAGTGAAGCCCATTTAAAGAAAAGAAAGGGAAGTCAACAAGTTGATTCAGCAGGTTAAGGCACTTATCACCAGGCCTGAAGATCCAAGTTCAAAGCCTGGGACCAATCTAATGGAAGAGGAGCAATGACTTCTCTGGAAATTGTCCTCTGATTTCCATTCATGTACCTTGGCGTGTGCATGTATACACATACACACACGTACATATGCACACAAATGCATGCATGCACACATGCACATGTTATGCACACACATACACAAAAGTATTGGTTAAAAAAGAGAAAGAGTGAGAAAAAGAAGGAATGATTTGAAAGATATAAAATCCTGTTGCAAGTGGAGGAGGCAGCGGGATGGATTCCTCCTTCCATAGTTCTAAACTTATTTCAGATCTCTTATTCATACTGAATTACATCCTCTCCCCAGTCCTTACAAGAGCCACTTGTCTGATCCCTGAAGTAACAAGACCTCTATGACTGCTGTCGTTGCCGTCATAGATGTATTTTTAAATATCTGCTAAGATACGAAATGCACTTGGGACATTACACATTCTTTTGCATGAGAATTCATTCACTTCTCATTTTTTTGCATATATCATTGATTTTGAAACTTGGTAACTCTTTACAACATTGGTCATAAATCCTATTTCTGTCCACAAAGGTAAAAAAAAAAAAAAGAAGTTCAAGCATCCTAGATAGACAGTAATGTTTTCCTGTGTAATGAACACCTCATTCACAGTTGTGTGTGCCAGTCAAGACCATGTCTAATCTTCCTTAACATTTCTCTGATACCTGCTCAGGCTGAGCTGACGCCATAGACTGTCTGAAAGCCAGTCAAGAGGACAGGGAATCATTAAAAGGAGCCACCTTTTCAGTCAGCAATTCTGAAACAGACACAGTCGGACATATATTTCAGCTTGTGGGTCTGGTGCCTCTTTATCACCCTTGATTTAAATCTAATTACTGCTGTAACTCCTTCTTTGTCCTCATAACACTTGCCAACAACCAAAAACACCTGTCATATAAGGACCAGTGAGTAGTCCATTATTCGCATTCTTCTCTTGGTAATGCTGATGCAGGGTGAAGTGTTTATAAATCAAGTGTCTAATTTAAGATGCACGTGCGCTCTTACTGCAAGTCATCCTGATAGGATCTGGTTATGCTTTACCGTTGCAAGTTTGCAGATGCCGTTCATAAAAACAGCCCTGCCTGCCTGCCTGCCTGCTTGCTTGCTGACAGTAATAACCCTCTGCCAGCATTTTTATTTTTATTTTTGTTTTGCAAATACTGATGGGTTGACAACATATCCTATAAATAAGTTTGTTATTGTGAGAATATCTTGGTCTCATTTTTAACGTTGATTAAAATGTACATTAAGATATGTATCTCTCGTGGGTGGGTGGCTTTGTTCCTTTTTTTCTTTTCACCAAATGAACGTGTTCATGGAAGCAGCACCCTGTTCAAGAAGTGGAACATAAGGAAATTCCCCTTGTGGTTTCTCTCATAAATACCCGCATTCACATTGGATAAGTCATTGTAACCTCTAACCACGTATGCTAACTCTCCCTGCTTGATCTTCCATATAAACTGATCAACGTTAAGCTTTGTAATTTTTAGATTTGTTTTACTTATTAACTGTGGGGGCAGGCAAGGATGACTGATATGTGCACATGAGTTCAGGTGCCCATGGAGACATGCAGGGCCATCAGGTTCCCTGGTGTTACAGATGGTTGTGCTAGCCAGCAGCCATTTCTCCAGCCCAGACATTACGCTTCTAAGGAAGACGTATATTGCTTTATATAGTTCATGTTTATTCATTTTTAAATGTTCTATACTACTCCATAACTTGTTTTATTTAGACTCTTATGGGCCTTTGACTGTTAACATTAGTTTTTATCAGTCTACTTGCGTAGCTCAGAGTGGATTGCTCATTTTTAAGAATGTATTACTTACTTTTTGTTGTATGTGTATATGATATATCAGGGGTGGGGTGGGCATTGCTGGCATGGATATGCTACAGCACACAGGTGACAATGAGAGGACAATTGTCTGAAGTCCATTTTTCCCTTCCACCTCTCTGGGGATTGCTATCATCAAACTCAAGTCGCAAGGCTTGTGCCCAAGTTCCTTAGTCACTGAGCTGTCTTGTCAGCTCCAATCACACTTTGGTAAAGGATTTCTCGTGTATTCTTTAGAAACTTTCCTTGCTACATTACAAATACTTTCATATGACAAACTGGATATTTGGATAGAGTTGTAGAAAGACATAGATAGAGGATGAAAGGAATTAAAGGAATTGGCTTTTGATGTTGTTGTTGTTGTTGTTGCTACCACATTCCGAAGATTACAGCATATAGCATAAAATCAACCACCCTTCCCATGTTTAAGTATATGGTATATTCACATTGTTGAGAAACAGACTTCCACCACTTATTTTCCTCCTAAAACTGAAGTTCCCCTTTAAGCATCCCCTCTCTTCTTGCCGCCCCCCCCCCAGCTCTGAGAAACAACTATCTGCTCTTTGAGAATTTGAATATTTCCCTACCTCTAATAAAGAAGTCACAAAGTTTTTGCCATGAATTGACTAGTTTATTTCACTGAGTCATGTGATCAACTTCCTTCCTGCCCCCATGCTGTACCACATGACAAAGTGCCCTTCCTGTGAGATTGATGACCAGCCTACTGTATGTGTGCATCACATTCTGTTCAGCCATCTCTCCACGGAAGGACAACTGCAGCACTTACATCTCATGCCATTGAGAATACTGTCACAATGCACTTTGTGTTACCAGGGTCCTAAGACAGAGCCTGGCCTGATTGTGGGGGACCCGAGAGACTAAGACCAGTGACACAGCAACATGAATTTCTAATCAAAGAAATAACTGGAGGGTAGAAAACAGGAAAATAAGTTTTCATTGTAGTCACACTAGGAGGATTGCAGGGTGAGTGACTTCCTCACATTGTTCATGGAACTGACAAGAGAAACACAAAAAGCTGGGGACCAGGAGGTATGCACAGTTAAGCACACTTGCACAGACTGTGGTGTGACTGATTGTCATCTCAACTCTGGCTCTGATGGATTTCTGGCACAGGGAGATGACTGTCTGCCTGCAAAGCTCATTGTTCCTGGAACTCGAGGTTAAGCTGGAAAGGAGAACTATCTAAGAAAGAATACATGCTGGAGTGAAGGAAGGCCTGTCAGGGCCTTGACTGGAGACTTTTGGTGCTGTTTCAGTGGTCTAGAGCAGGGTATTGTTAAATCAGGCAGTTGTGTGCCATTAGTTGTGATGTTCCTCTAAGTCAAGAAAATATCTGACTCTTACCTTAGTGTCCTTAGCCTCAGAAGGGGAGACAACCAATTGGATTAATTAGGAAGTCTTGTATTATGAGTTGTAGACAGACCTCCTGAAATGATTAGCATGTCTACGTGAATCATTGAACAGAAAGACAAAGATGAGTTAGCAAAGGAGACAGGCCAAGCAGAAGGCAGAGAGCCCAAGCTTTTCCCTGCTAGCAGTTATCTGTGGGCTCAAGTGCAGGGTCAGCATAGAAGTATGTACTGGAGTGTATTCTCAGAAGATCACATGGCAACCTGAGGAGCCCCATATACAATGGTAGCACTATTTGGCAACCTATAAAGGCTCCTTTTCCCATATTCTTGTCAACACTTGTTGTTTCTTGGGTTCTTATTTTTATTTTATTTTTTGATAAGTAGTCTTTCTACTAACTGTGCAAGTTGGGAATTTTACAAGTTGGGAATTTTATCTCTTTTGTAATCATCAACAAACCAATGGCTGCATCTAAACAGCATTTTATAACAACAAAACTTGGACACACACACAAATACACACACATATACACACACAGATACACATACATACACACACATACACACACATACACACACATACATACACACACATACCTACACACACACATACATATACACACACATACACACTTACATACACGCACAAATACACACACAGAGACACATGCACAGACACACACACACACACACACACACACACGAGTTTTCTATAATAAAAGAGACAGCTAGAACTTGACAATGATTACTTTCAGTTTCAAAACACCAGTCAACTAACTGAACATTTGGGTTACATTTATGAGACTTGCGGGCTCTATAGGACTTGTTAGACATGCTGACTCACAATTCTGAGAACCTCTGCTTTGGACACTCTGGTGCAGGGCAGAGACAGGGCATGTTGACTGACTCTCCAGATTTGAGTAGACACTGGGCTTTGATCATGAAGCAGAAGTCTAAATTGTAGTTCAAAATCTCTTTTCTGATGCCAAACAGAAAGCCTCTCTCAGGTTTCCAGGGAAACCATTTAGAGTCCATGTATGATTTTCTGCTTTCTACCTTGGTTTTCAGGAATATATTAGATTAGCTTGATCATAATAAGGCGGGAATGGTAGATCTCTCTGTTCTGGGAAGTTTGGGAAATGAGATTTATCAAGTTGCTTCTGAACAAATAGCCCCCTGAGAGCAGCCACCCTACTGAGGGCAGCCTTTGCCAGATCAGCAGTCCTCTGAGATAGCTGCAGGATAGCCCTCATGAATAGCCAAGCTTCTGGTTTTGCCTTGCTTTGCAATGAGCCTTGAGATGAACAGAGAGAAACAGGAGTCAGGCATGGAGGCAGACATGCAAGAAGCATCCCCCCACCAACATCACAGACTTCTCCCCACTCCTCACATCTCCAGACCCCCGCCTCCAAGACCCCATGTCCCCAGCCAGTGCTGCAGAGCTTAACAAACAAAAACACAACTGGGAGACCACACTGCTCTAGCTCAGTGGTTCTCAGCCCTCTTAATGCTACACGCCTTTAACACAGTTCCTCACGTTGTGGTGGCCCCCAGCCACAAAATTATTTTCGTTGCTACTTCCTAACTGCAATTTTGCTACTGTTGTCAATCATTACGTAAATATCTCTGTTTTCCAGTGGTCTTAGGAAACCTCTGTGAAAGGGCCGTTCCATCCCAAATGGGTCGTGTGTGACCCACAGATTAAGAACCACTACTCTAGAGAAAAGAGGGGAATCTGATTTTAGTCTTCATACAAAGGAGAGAGGTTTGTGTTAGCTAAATTATTAGCAGTTAAGTACTCCTTGTATTGTCCTCCAAACAAGACAATCTACAGTACAAAAAAAAAAAGGAAAAAATTTTTTTTCTTAGCTCTGAGATAGACTCTCTTCTTAAAGGTTTTAAATGCAAAGAGATATCTTGTGGAAGGGTAGAAATTGGTGTAGCTGATGTGAGTGTAGCCATAGCGTTACAGGGCAGAAATAACAGAGAATCCCTGGGGCTTCTGGGGGGAAGAAAGACAATGACTGGAAGTGAACGGGAACTATTAACGTCCATAGAAATTATGGCTCCAATCTCTCTCCCACACTCTAAAGCTTCCCTCACAGTTCTGTCTGCCTTGTGCCAGAGTGCCCTCTGCAGGGCACTGTGACCTGAAATCCCAAGCTCTTGCCTGCTCCCTATGCTATGCATACTATAGCTAAAAGAGGAGGGGGGGAGGAGGTTGCTCTGTGAAGCACACACTTAAAATTGTTCAAATATGCTTCTGGGAGTTACCAAACACTCAGGCCTTAAGCTGAAAATATGTGTTGGCTGACGTTACCCTCACAAATATGTTCCTTCACGTTTATAACCCTCGCAAATATCTTACTTGCTTGTCCACTCTTAGGAAGGATGTATGAGCGATTCAGCCCTCTCTGACTCTAATGGCATGCACAGCGGGGCTCTGACAAGGCTAATGTAACAGATCATGTAAATCAAAGGAGAAATGAGGGAGTCTGGATGCTCGCCCTCCATACAGAGCGTGGAAGCATTTTGCTCCCTGTCAGTGTTGTGTTATGGCATGTGACACTTGCCTTGTCTTAACATAAACTCTGTGATAAAAATTGATCAATAGCCTGACTTCCCTACTTCCAGCCCAAAGAGATGCTCATTTCTCTTTTGAAGAAAGGAGAATGCTAACAAACCTGAGCCCGTGGTTTTAACCCAGCCTAACGCATGACTCCAGAAGGAATGGGTCGTCTGCTTACATGCCTTTGCTTCCATTTCTGGGACTTTTGCGATTTTAGGAAACTACAACGCTCCTATTTCTAAGTAAACTCTTTAGTCTTGCTTAGTCCTCAAAGGTACAAGACTTGCATTTAGTAAAAGTCAAATATATTGATTTTCAGAAAATATATGCAGCAAGACTAGAAGATGTACGTATGTATGAACCGTATTAAATACACAGAATATAAGATTACATATATATTCCAATCTTACAGTCACTTAAAGAAAGTCAGAGGTTTTTAGCACTTAAATAGGCAGCCTATGAAAACACCACGGTGTGGCTTTTGTAATTTAACTTTTTTTATTTGTCATTATTCTATGAATGTGAATTTGGGAGTCTTTATGGGAAAGGTAGGTTTTATTTATTCTTTGACAATTTCATATATGTCCGGAATGTATTTTTGGTCATGTTTTCTATTTTTCTCCTCACCTCCTTCAGAACTAATTTTTCCCA
>NW_022196896.1:53195257-53230865 GCF_008632895.1 Mastomys coucha | reverse complement strand
AGAAAGAAAGAAAGAAAGAAAGAAAGAAAGCAAGAAAGAAAGAAAGAGAGGAGAGAAAGAGAGGGAGAACTGATCCCCTGGGCTTGGTTAGGGTTGTTTGTACATGTATGGGACAAGCATGGGAGTGGGGGTGTGGACAGCTTAGTGGCCACATCCCTGAAGGAAACTTACTCCCCCAGCAGCCATTAAGCTTCCCTTTAGGGCTGGGACCTCCTGAGATCTTCCCCTACTCAGAAGAGAATGTTAACAGCTAAATCCTGTGCATGTCTGCACAAGTATTCGCAGCTGCCTGAGCTCATGAGTGAAACAGCCGTTTGAAACAGACGTCCTTAACAGTTTGAGCTTTACTTATCTCCCATAGCAATGGGCACATTCATATCCCAAATCACAATGTTATATTTGTTTGCTTACCTACAGATCCACCTACCCAACTTCAAACCTAAATAAAATTAGTGAATGAAATGGGCCTTTCCGTTTGTCCTAGTTAGGGCTCTATTGCTGTGAACAAACACCATGACCAACGTAACCCTTATAAAAGACACTATTTATTTGGGGCTGGCTTATAGTTTCAGAGGTTCAGTCCATCATCAGCATGGTGGAAAGCATGGGAGCATCCAGGCAGGCTTGTCCTCAACTTGAAAAGCTGAGAGTTCTGCATCTTCTGAAGGCAAACAGGTGTGTCTCTTCTGTACTGGGTGGAGCCTACCTAGTGATGCACTTCCTCCGACAAGGCCACACCCAATCAAGAAGGTCACACCTCCTAATTGTGCCACTTCTCATGGGCCAAACCAGGACAGACACCTTCTTATGCTTACAACTCTCAAACCAACCAAAAGTATTGAAAAGGTGGACCTAATGCTTTTACTTGTGCTGTTTAGGAAACATAAGTTCAGAAACATTCCTCATTCATAATGTCTAGGAAAATGATTGCCTAACAAAAAATTTAACTAGGACGAGCCATGGTAGTGTACTCTTTCAATCCCAGAACTTGGGAGGCAGAGGCAGGTAGACCTCTGTGAGTTTGAGGTTGCCTGGTCTACAAAGCAGAGTTCCTGAACAGCCAGGATTGTTAAAAAGAGAAACCCTGTCTGGAAAAAACAAACAAACAAAAGAAAAACAAAACACAAATAATTAGAGCCAGAAAGAGGACCCATTGGGTACCCAGGAAGCCATATGTAAAGCTGAAATGGGAAACCTGACTCTGGAAGTTATATTCTGACCTCTACTCAGGCCCCATCACATACGTACCCCACCATGCACACATATACATACAATAATAGGAAATAAAATTTATAATAATAACTAAATTCTTTTATGCAATATTAAACACATAGTTTCTGAAACATGTTAGGAAAAGCCTGCGTTTCTGGCCCCTGAAGTTGTAATCCAGGTGGTTATAAATTTGGGAATGTGAACACTGAGCTACAATA
Organism: Mastomys coucha; assembly: GCF_008632895.1. Lineage (NCBI taxonomy): Eukaryota > Metazoa > Chordata > Mammalia > Rodentia > Muridae > Mastomys > Mastomys coucha. The sequence continues at coordinate 53,229,435 of NW_022196896.1, read as the reverse complement.
ATGATTAATATGTAAGAATTATACACTTTGTTCACTTATCTAGATAAAAGAAAAGAGCTAGTTCATATTCTCTAGTTAGAATATATCATTTTATCAATGCAATGATTTTCAAATTTTAGTAATTGTAAGAATTAATAGAATTCTTAAGTACAAAATCATGGCTCTAAGCCCCTGGGATTCTTAACCAGTTTCTTAACTAATCAATCCTGTTTTCCAGTTCTTTGGGGGTACCTTCTCTAAAATTGGAATTCAGACCCACATCGAAATATGTTTTCCTTTTCCCCTTCCCTCCCTCCCTTTCTTTCTTCCTTCCTTCCTTCCTTCCTTCCTTTCTTTCTTTCTTTCTTTCTTTCTTTCTTTCTTTCTTTCTTCCTCTCCCTTCCCTCCCCTCCTTTTCTTTCCTTTCTTTTCTTTTTTAAATGTATCTGAGTGTCTTGCACGAGTGTCTATGCACCACGTACCTGCAGTGCCCATGAAGACCAGCAGAGGGTGACAGAGCTATCAATTTTGAGAAGTCTTGTATGTGCTGCAAACTGGACCTGTGTTTTCTCGAAGAGCAGCCAGGGCTCATAACCACTGAACTATCTCTCCAGCCCCTGAAAAACATTTATTATTTCACCTAAATTGATCGTTCTATTTGAGCTGAAACTGCAGAGTCGCCATGAAAAATGCCGAACTTAAGTAATTTTTCACATAATGTCCTGTTATTGCCGGAGTGTCAAGATAGTCTGCATGGGTCAAGAGCAATTAGAATCTGTTCATCTCAGGGAGTGTATTTCCCACCGTGATCATGTAAAACTGGCCCACAGCTTCAGAATCCATTGATGTTCAAGAGCCATGTGCACTTGGAATTGTTTCTTAACTTTTATTTTTTACTGTCTTTCATATTCCTGCTAAATATCATATTAAATTAAATCACAATACTTATAATCTATTTTTCTTTTGGTTTCAAGGGAAGACGAGGGAAAACAGGACCCCCAGGAAATCCAGGACCTCCAGGACCGCCTGTGAGTACATAGGCCATGGTCTCATGGCAAAAATAAACCTGCCTCTGCCTCTTTCATTTTATTTCCCTTTTTCCATGCAAGGGGTTTGGGCTGTCTGCAGTGCACTGGTATTGATTAATATCGATTACAAAATCAAAAAACAAAACAAGGCAAAAAGCCCAAGAGGGCATGAATTGAATTGGGCAAGTATCAGCTTTGTTGTTTGTTTATTTTCTTTCTTTCTTTCTCTCTTTCTTTCTTTCTTTCTTTCACAAATGCTTTATAAAATTTCCAGTAATTATTTTTGTGTTTTGAAGAAAAAAAGGTAAGGGCACACTAACAGGCAAAGGGAATCCTTTCTGTCACTTCTAAACATTTGACACGACTTCAAGATGAGAGAGTCTCCGAGAAGGAATTTACATGATGGAGGCATGTATGCCAAGTTGGCCAAATGCCTGGAACAAATATGCTGGAATCTGGAGTAATTCCCAACTACTGATATATGTCTTTTCCAAAGAGGCATGAAGACTAAGAAATAGGTGACCACACGAAAGGCTGTGAAGTTCTCAGCTCCACAGGTTTCAGTTTATTGCTAACATGTTTGGGGGAGGTATGGGCATATTTTAAGGACCAACATTTAAACTCGGCTACAGTTCTGATTCAGAGTGCTCATTATATCTTGTATTGGGAATAAAGATGGTTTATGAACTTTTTAATATAATAAAATAGCCAATTTGTTAGACTAAGAAAATAAGTTATGTAGACTATAAAAGGGTTTATACATAGGTCAGCATTTGCCTAAGAAGAAATCAGTGGGCTGAGAGCCATTGGTTGGTTTCTGCTTGGTAATTGTGATTTGTGGAAACTCTGATTTCCCCCAAATGTCTAAAATCTTTCCTTTCATATAAACATCATCCGAAGTTCATCCTGGGGTACAGTCAGTTTTCAACAGTTTGAGGATTTTTCCATCATAAGATATACTGATGGGCTGTACCTAACTCACTCACCGTCTGGTTGAGAACAACATTGCAAAGAAAAGTAAGTCCAGTAATTGGATCTCTGTGCTTTTCCGTCAACGAACACATTCTTTTTCTGCATTGTAAGGTCCTCCTGAAAGAGAGCTGCTATTTCCCAAAAGACTAGAAATGAAGAGAGTTATTCACAGTGAATCTTTTCAAGGTCACAAATAACTAACATTTTTGAACAAATAGCTCATCAAAAAAAAAAAAAATCTAATGGCACCCAATTCACACTGTTCAAGGGCTTCACAAACATCTATTTGGGGTCCTACTAAATAAATGCTTAACTAGAACTGGGCTTGAAAAACTGAATAAGACTCTGCCCTTGCTTTTCTTTTACTAGATTTGAGTTTAGGTCAGAGAAATGTGGGGTGCAGAAGAGAATTCAGTGAAGATAACACAGTTGGTTTCCTGAAAGGAATTCACAGCAAAGAATAAAGGTTGGGACCTTAAAGATTGAGAAATAAACCAAATAGAACAGGGAAAGGAGCAAGCTAGGTACCCCTCCCCCAACATACATATACCTCCCCACTCTCCACATGCACATACATGCCCTACTCCCCACATACCACCCCACACCACACCCCTACATACCACACCACCATAACACACCACACTCCATCTCCACTCTACCCTACACACCTACACCCCAACACTGCACACCTCACACAGCCCCACAGCCCATCCCCCACGCCCACCCACACCACACATACCCCACACCCACCCCACCCATATTCCAACCCCCAGCTTCCATGTCCCCACACACACAGCACACCACCCCACACCCTTCACATCCCATATGCCCCCCATACTACCCCTCCACACTCCATCTCCACCCCACCCCATGCCACCACATACCCACCCCACCCCTGTCCCCCAGGGAAGAAGACAGTGTGCAGAAACATGCAGAATGTAAAACCTCTGGTGGGTAGAGGTGGGCACCCTGCCACAGACAGCTGATGCCCTGCCACAAGCAGCTGAGGCACAGCCAGAGGCCAACAGGGATGGAGTGAAACCTTTCCAGGGTCCTGGCAAACCCTGTGGAAAGCTACGAAAGTAAACACAGAGCCTAAACGGGCGAGGGCCTGGGCCAGATTTCACTGATGGTCACTCTAGCAACATAGTGGAAGCAGATGACTGAGAGCAAGCAAGAGCAACTCTAGCTATTTATTGCTTCTGAAGTTTCTGCAGGGCATTTGTGATTGCTGCTTGGGTGTCCTGCAGAGCTCTTTGTATTTGATTTCCATATAGAGTGCAAGGTAGATAGGAACAGTCCAGTCTATTTTTAATTTTTTTTTCTGTCTTTTCCAGCATGAAACTGTGCTTTATGTGAGCCTTCATGGCAGGGAATAAAGCAGCTAAGAGAAAAGGGGTTTGGGCACTAAAATTCTTCTGTTTGAGATTTGGGCGAGTCACCCCAGTGGCCCAGCTTGTGTTGTTCCTAAAGCAAGCATATGAAGGGCTTACAACAACTTCAAATATAGAAAAACAAAACAAAACAAAACAAAACGAAGAAAAATTTAACTTTACCTCTTATGAAATAGCGATTGAACAATATATCCCTCAAGTGAATGAGTAGCTGAAACATTTATAACATTATATTTGGACAGTTATTTTTTTAAAAAAAAAATACATTAATCAATTTGATCATCAGAGAAGAACCGAGGAATGGAAGCCTTCAAGGGGCATTAGGCGAGCCTTTGATAATGGAGTAATTGACTCAGTGTCTTCTCAAGCACATTCTTCCCTTTGGGGATTTAGAGATGTTCTCTCAGTCAAAGGCAATGTTGTTCTTTAGTGGAATGCCGATGAAGACAAAAGGAGTAGAGACTGAGGTAAAAGTCTCCGAGGACCCAAGGTAACTCAAAACTCAAAGTCACTGAACTGCCTTAGTCTGTCCTTGACCTGAGGTTCTTTGTTCCAGGGCCAAACTTATTTTCTCACTTCCTTAAGAAATTTTTATACCAAAAGACAAGGCATTTTGAATGAATACTTTTCTACAACTTTAGAGTAAGCTAATGAACTGTGTGTTTATGCTTGTATGAAGGTGGGTGTGTGCATGTGTACATGCAAGAGACTGTACCTGGAAAGGACTATATCCAAAAATCATAATAACTAGCATTGTAAGAAAATTAAATATCCTGGGGGTGGGGACAAAAATCCTAGAAGGAGATATTGACTGTCCATATTTGCTTTTCTGTTACTGTGATAAGTCACTCTGACGAAAGGCATCTTGGGGAGGGAAGGGTTTATTTGGCTTATACATCCAGGTCACAATCAAAGAAAAGTCAGGGTGCAAATTCCAGCAGAAACAGTAGAGGCATGCTACTCAGTGACTCAAGCTCTGGCTTGCTCAGATAGCTTTCTTATACAGCCCAGACTCACCTGCCTAGGGATGGTGCCACCCACAGAGGGCTTGGACCCTCCCATGTCAATGACCAATCAAGACAATCTCTAAGAGACATGAGCATGGCCAATAAAAGCAAGGCCATTCATCATTTGAGGTTCCCCATTCCCAGGCGATTCTAGAGTGTGTCTTCTTGACAACAATAGCTAATCAGGATGATTACTAAGTCTGTTAAAGTAACGTCACTACGTTATAAGTCATTTTATCGTGAATGTCATATCCATTACTACAGATCTGCTCACCACATTTCAATTTTATCATCAGGGAAAATTTGTCTTTTCAAGGAAGACTTACTTGCCATTCAGACAAGTAATTTGCAACTAGTTGCCAGGGCTAGCTGCATTCCCTTATGTTGAACATATTTTTTTAAAAATGACTTTGTACAGTTTCCTCAAACAGCAGACCTACCCAGACAGAGGTAAATGTTTCCAAATTTCCTAAATGCCTTTTGCCAACTTGCCATTTTATTTCTTACATTAATGTATCATTTCCCCCCTCCCCTTTCCTTCCTTCAAACCCTCCCATAGGCTCCTCCCTGCTCACTTGCAAATTCCTCGTTTTTTCTTTGTTGTGGTAATTATTACTTGGGGGTGGCTAATTATTACTTTGCTACACCTGCTTGTTGTCTTTAAATATCTGTTAGGGGTTGGTGGCCCTCTTAAACCATAGAGTTCCCAAGTAAGAGACACAAAAACCTTTAGGTTTACAGTAAGCCTTAAAGTGTCAGAGCTGGGCAGATATCAGCCTTCTTGGCTGTTGTGTCTACTTCCCTGTGGAGATCCTGTGCTCTCACTTGCCTGGGCCACTTGTTCTGCCTGGGCTGCTCCCACTCCCGCAGGTCAGCCCTCATGGCCATGAGCTCAATCCACCCACCCTTCCTCCTCTCTCCCTCATCATGGTTCCTGCTGGAGACCCCAAGCCCAGGAACCTTCACTCTGCCCCTCTCTTCTGCCCAGCCCAGGCTGTAGGCATATTTATTAGCCAATCAGGAATAACTTGGGGAACTAAGTTTACACAACAAAAGCTGGTATACTCAAGAATCTGCTCATCTTGGATCAACCGGATCTTGAGGTACATAATTTAATATTTGAATACAAGCAGCACCAGACCAACCCCCTACATTTCTTTTCATTGATTTATTGTTATATACACATATGCATATGTTCATGTACATGATATGATATTGGTCTCTATAATAATACTTCTATGTATATTTTCAGGGCTGATCCTTTGACATTGGATAACCAATTGGTGTGCTGGGTTTTTTTTTTTTGTTTGTTTGTTTGTTTGTTTTTTTGTCAGCCCTTAGTAGCATGTAGTTCTATGTTGAGGCCTGTGGTCTTTCTTTCCCTGACCAAGTTGACATGTCTATTGTTGCTGTTTGTTCTAGTTCAGCTCATACTTCAGCAGTTGTGTGGTGAGACGTTATGGGTGTAGCTTCTGATATTCCTCAAAGAAACAGTCTCCCAGCAGACTCTGTGCTCCTCTGGCTCCTGAAGTTTTTCCAACTCCTTTCAACGATGATCCCCAAGATGTAGTTATGGGAGTTGTCCTGTAGAGGCATCAATGGGCCTGGGCTCCACAACTCTACACTTTGATCAGTAGTGGTTTTCTGTAATGGTCTCCATCTGTTGCCAAGAAAAGTTTCCATGCTGAGGTGTATGGGCTCTTATCTGCCGAGATACTGGAAAAGGATGCTCGATAGCCAGCTGGGTGAAGAGGTTGTAGTTAAGGGTTTGGAGTTTTACCATGTCATGGACCTAGAGCCTGCAAAATCCATGAGCCACCGGACTCCAAACACTGTGAACTATAAATTCAGCGATTACATTTCCAGTACATAAAATCTGAAGGGCTCATTAAACAAGAGCAGAAGGAACCCATAAGCAGAGAGAGGTATCTGAAATGAGTAATACCTTGAGATGAGCTAAGATTATAATCGAGAATAGTTTCTCAGAGAGAAAAAGTATAAGAACTCTAAGCTCCCTCGTGAAAGAAGCAAGCCCAACAGAAAAAGAAAGAGATGCAGTAAAACCAGGAAGCTTTATTATAGCCCTAGCTTGGTGTTAGAAGCCATTTCCAGTGTCTAATGGAATCCCAGAACTACCTCAAGAAACTGAAATCACCCTCCTTTGGCAACAGGGTAAGTGGTCCTTACAAACATCCTGCAGCTTCCCCGGAAGCACAGAAGTATATGATGGGAAGCCCAAATTCAGACTCGGGATTTGAGTCCCAAACTTACCTTCATTGTGCTTGAGGATTTCCAGGCTGTGCTCTGATACGGACCAGGACCGGTCTTACTTAAAGATCACATACAAGCATAGTTTGACTTTTCTATGGGGATCCATGGCACACCCATCATAGAAAAGCAAAATAGCACAGGATGTGTGGGATGCCATCCTCCCAGGTGGGGCATCCTAGACCGTGCACGTGACACTGCTCCTTCTGTAAATATGCCCCACCCACTTCCCGGGGTGGCTGGGAGGACCAGCTGCCATGTACGTACAGGCACTTTCTGTCGTATGTACATAAATCTGTTAGTGTTGTCCTGAACATCCATTTGCAATGTAGGTGGAAGAGATTGCCCTACACTACAATGGGATGCACGTGGATTTTCTCTTTTCCGAGTTTCCCATTTTTGTGCAGTCAACAAAAATGTATCTACCCTTGACTTGCTTATATGACCACTCTACTTATTGAATTCTATATATGTAAATCAACTCTTGAATAGACAGAGAAATTATTTCCTAGTCACTGCTACAGCCGAAACAAGGGATTTGAGGGTATTTTTTTCTCCCCCAGCTTCATAATCGCCTTCGGGTTTATGGAGCTGGTTTGCCCACGACTGAGAGACATTGTATTTTATTACTTGTGATCTCCTCCGAGTCTCACCCACTGCTCTTTAGACTCCAAGAAAAACATCTTTCCAAAACAGCTTTCTGGTGATCTTATCTGTGTATGCAATGGAAAATACTGACCTTATGTTACTATAACGAAACTTGGGAAGCCAAAAAGCTCGGGGAGCCTTAGTTTGTCTGTAAGAATTTTAGTTCTTAGTTTCCTTCAAAATGATTGGAAAGCTGTGGAAATACGCTGGAGTAGGAGGGAAAGTCAGAGAAGTTAATGAGCCATTAAGAGAAGCATGTAGCAGCCTACCCCTGTGACGTTAGCTCTGCTTCTCGTTTATCATCTCTGTAAGGAGCATTGATTAAAAGCCGCGTTAACTCTAAAATGTGTTATTATTCGTTCTATTGCAGGAATGGGTTTAAACCATCTTTATTTTCTTCCTGGCATTGTTTCTGTGCACTGTTCCATTATTGTGGTGTGAGAATTCATCAGTGGGCTCAAATATGTCACATTTGAGTGCAGAACAATTGAGTTTGAAAAAAAAAAAAAATCAAGAAATATGTAATGTGGGCCAGCAGTGCCCTCTGCTGTTTCCACTGGAAAATGTCTAGGCAAAACGCTTCTCAATATGTAGATATGGATATTGTTTTTACATGTTTGGGGTTTAATTTTGAGTGAATACAGTTTTCGAATCTTATTTTCATGATTTGTGGCACTTTACGCTTCTCTTTTATTTTAAATATAAGTATCATCCCATCCACAATAGCTTTTAACATCAGCTTTATACGTTCTTATGTTGAAAATTCAGCCCTATTTCTGTGTTCTCTAGAATGCCCATGTATGGTAAAACACTCATATTAACTATTAACTTTGTGGAGCTCAATCCAAAAAATGCCTATTTTCCAGCCTAAGTTCATTTTATTTATCCTTTAATTTAACATCACTTTAAAATAATTTCTTTTACCCTTAAAGCAAGAACCATCATATGTTGGTAAAGTGTGTAACTGATTTAACATTAGGTGATACAATTGCATGAGAAAATTTAAGGTGCAAATTTTAACTCATTTTCAGCAATAGTCTCTTAGCTGTGATTTCATTCTCTGTGGTTTCCATAACCTGTGTTCAACCATGACCCAGAAATGTTAAGCAACTTCCAGAAATAAATTATTTACAAGTTTTCAGTTATACCCAATTTTTAAAGAAATCTCGCACTGTCTCATTCTGCTTTCTTTGAAGTTGAAAATCACCTCCTTACCCCCTGAATCTAGTTTCCCACAGCACCTATCCAGGAGTCATTGTGTCATCAGATTACCTGCCTAGTATCACAAAGTGGTATTCCAACCACACTCTGTTAACTTAACTACAGCCTCAAAATCTCAATGGTAGTGAAGCTGCTGCTAAAATGGCAAAGAGAAATTGAATGCCGAGGTTTCTAGGATTTATGGTAAAAACAAATCTTCTACTTGTGAGATCACAAAAATAAACAAATACTGCTTGTTCTGCTCTGTAGTTCAAACTCCCAAAGCATGTATACAGGGTGAACATTTAGTTTATAGGGGACATTTAGTTAAACATTTAGGTTAAATGGGACAAACGTTAAGTTATAATTTCTCTGACCTTAATTGCTGCTTGGCATTCTCAGGTTTATTCTCTGCAGGTAAAGAGGGATTAATGCAATTATCTTCTAACCACTACTATGTAACAATGTATATTCAGTGATTCAAACAAAGTAGCAAACTGCAGAGGTCTCTGCTTTAATAATTATACTTAATAATAATTTAATAATTATATATAATTATAGTTATTGTAGGGAAGGGAGCAGATAGCAGGAGTTAGCAAAAATTAAATAAGAGACAAAACAACTCCAGTGTAATGTGAAGATCTCTATTGGAATGGAGTGATTAATGGGATAAAAAAATCATGGCGGTGTTCTTCTGGTCAGGGTAGCCTGAGGAGGTTGACATGATTCAAGAAGGAACTAGCCATAGGATGTCAATACTCAAGAACTTTCCAACCTGAAAGCTGGATGTGTTCAATAAATATAATGGATAACATGGTTTTGGAAAAGGATGGGGTTGGGAGCCTTTATCACATAAGGCCTTATAGGAGTGAGAGTCGGCAGGTGGAAATGAGAGAAGTTGGGTGGTCACTGTTCCCTTCTCTTAAGCCACATGTGTGTGAGTGTGTGTGTGTGTGTGTATGCGTGTGTGTTTATCTACAGTAGTTAGCTTTCTGGTTGACTTTGTTGGTGCTGCTGATTGGTTGTTTTAATGTGATGAAATGATTCAAATAATCATTATAAAGATGATTGCTTTTTCAGTCTATCATTTTTAATCTTTAATTAGAAAAGACCGTAGACTTGTTTGCCAAGAGGGAGGGGAAAAAACTTTGATTGTAGACTGCTCAATTTCAACCACGCTGTGTACACAGAGTGCATTTTTTTCATTGAAGACAGAAATTCTATCACATACACTTCAATCTTTGTTTTTCCCTACCTCTAACCCTGATGTTTTTCCACAAATAGGCTACAGGTTAGGTCAGATGACAGTCATAACAGGCAAATGACCACCCTCAAAACATCACAGAAATTTAGAACTACTCCATTTGGTCCCTCTTGTCTATCCCAGTCCTTCCCTTGTATGCCTCCATCTCTCACTCTGTTGCAAACAGCAAAAGGAAGATGCCATTGTATGCAATGTAAAGCCTGGCCACCTCTCAAAGCAAGTCGATACCCGAAAGCACACTGGGCCTGCTGAATGAGGCAGACGACAAGACATTTTACTACAACATTACTCCCTACTAAAATATCCAATGTATGATTGCATGCGTTTTGAGGCTTGTGATGTTTCAGTGGGAACCTGGTTCACTTACAAGCCTTGAGCTCCTCAATGCTCTTCCAAATGTTCATTTGAGCAGTGACCCTCAGCCTCTTCTGTCTATCAGCTGGCTAGAGGGCACGCTCTCTAATGACAATATCAAAGAGAAAATAAACCTAACCATCTATTTGAGCCAATGGAATAGCAATTTCATCTCTTATTTAAAAAAATATTATGACATCTTTGAATTTAAACACACACACATAGTATGGAGAGAGAGAGAGAGAGAGAGAGAGAGAGAGAGAGAGAGAGAGGCCTGACCCATTAATTATTTTTACTGCCACTTGTGCATTATTGGGGTCATGGTTCCAGACAAAACAGCTGTTGTCAACATTGCTAAAATTCCAGTGTCACCTTGTGGCCACAGAATAAGTAGGCATGCATGGGAAGCAGCTGGGGATCAGATTGAGATTTCACACACCAGCACTTGTGGCTGCTTTCTTACTTCCTTTTCTCTCTATGAGCAGCAGTCGTAGTGGGACATTATTAACACTTTTCTCACTGCTAAGCCTTTTCTGGTGATGGCTAAACAATGGCCAAAGAGGTCTAGTCTTCACCTGACATTGACTTCATCTCCATCTCGGCTCATACTGACTCTTTGGACCCATCTGTATTCTTTCTATTAACAGTGAGGCAGCTTTTTGAAATCCTTGGTCCATAGGGACTACACTTATAACTAGTTGGGCCAGTGCATGAGTTTATCATGACTCCATGATATTGGGTAAATGTTAAGGTTTAAGGAAGCAAAGTCCAATCAGATTTATTTAAACCTTCCTTGTTCAAAAATGGAACTAGTTTCTGAAATAATTTTAAAGTTCACATTTGGCTCAATAGCTCAAAAAGGGATGCCAAATCAAATGGCTATTTAGTTTTACATGTATGTATGTATATATGTATATGCATGTGTGTATGTATATATGTATGTATATATATATGTATGTATGTATGCATGTATGTATGCATGTATGTGTATATGTATGTATATATGTATGTATCAGCAAGAAAATACCATCTCTATTTTAGTAAGACTTTAGGAAAGAAAGACTCCAGAAAACAGACTCAGCTCCACCTAGGACATCAGTTTTTGTCTGCATGATAACTATGGTTTTGTTTAACAGAAAGAAAGACCAACAGGCATTTTGTGAGTGTAGGTAGATAGTATTGTCTTTCGGGCATTGAAACTGAAGGAAATCTATAGAAAATAAGATATGAAGCAATTTAATTTTGTTAAATGGGTCAAATATCTAGTGAATATGGTGGATGGTAAATATTTGATTACAATATTGGGTTGTAACTTCCTGAGACATTTTTAAATGATATTTTGTTACTTCTTTCAGAACTCATGTATTTTGATCATATTCAACGCTGACTCCTGCTCCCAACTCCTTCCTGTCCCCAACCACCTCCCAAGAACAATTTGTACTATCCATATACTCATGGGTGTTGGACCATCCACTGGCATATGAACCTATACAAGGCTACACCGCTAACTTCCTCACACCCATCAACTGTCTACTGCTACTAAGTCATAACCCCACCACCTCCAAATTCTTAAGACTTTTTCATTTTATTTTATGTACCATTTAGAATTCAGAAAGAGTTTCAAATTCATTTTTACAGACAGGAAACCCATTCTACAGATTTGGCAAAGGTCACTGTCACTACTCATGTCTTTATTACCGAGGTCACCAGTATTCTCTCTTCTGGAACCCCTTTGTGCACTGGAGCTAAGTAAAAAAGCTAACGTCCTTGAGTACTTGTTCCCCCGGAACTACTCCAAGTACACTTCTATGTCACGTCGAGGATCACAGTTGTCATTTGCAGATTTATCATTAGGACAAAATGGAAATGAGAGAAAACAGGATCACATTTGAGTTGGGAGTAGAAACTTAATCTCCTTCTATTTAAAACCCGCAAGTTTCCATTGTCTACAGCAGTCCACAATGTCCCCAGCTATTCAAATTTAGCGCATGCTCGTTGCCTCTGTATTACTTGGCTGTGTAAGAACCACCAGCATCAGGCTGGTTATCTTGAGCCTCAGCAGCCTACCTTAGGATTGCATTTTCTCTGCACAGGAAGCCTTGTTAGTTTCCCGGTGCTTTTAAAGGGAGTGAATGTTATCACTTAATTACAGTTAATGGTAGCCCTGAAGGCTGATAGGTAGACGCTGCCTCTGTGGCCTTTGGGAGCTGACTTTATTCCTGCTTTGGGGGTATATGGAGAGGTTTCAGGGGGCCCGACATCACTGGATACAGATGATTATTTTCACACATCCCCATGCTTGCTGGCTTTCATGTCCCCTGGTTTTTATCATCTTGCACTGGATCATTGATGCTGGTTCTGGGGGTGGCAAAGACTTGAAAGATTCCTGCTGCTCCTTAGATCACAGGGAACGGACAAATAGTATTTTTTCCCTTTTGGGGACCTACTGCAGAGATGAGTATGGGACGTTTTTGTGGATGGGTAAGCAGAATGGCTGTATTAGGGGAGGAATCATTCATATTTTCTGCCTTCCATGCCATGGGTATCAGTCAACAAGTGCTGCTATATCAATAGTGCAATGAGGCTTAGAGGAATCAGACTCAGCTCTGGGGAAAGCGTGTGCCTTGAGCTGTAAAGGGTTAAAAATGTTTGCAATTCATAGCATAATTTAGAAAATCTGTTTTCGTGAAATGGATTAATTACACCCATTGAACGCATTCGCTGTCACAGCCTCATCCTCCCACTGCCGCTCCAAAATGACAAGTGAAACCGGGGACTGGGTAATTTTGGAAAACAATCAGGTCACAAAGCGAGGAGTTTGCTTATTCACACAACCATGAACTGCCTATGCTTGAGTTCCCTCAATTACACAGCTCAGTATTCAGGCCAGAAGCAGACAAGCCCAGCGCAAGCGAGCACTTTCCTAGAATACACAGAGGAACGAGTTTGAAAAATCTCCAAAATGGCAGATGGAGAAAAAATTTCTCATTCAAGATCTAGAAGCTGCTTCGCCAGCAATCCCTCACCTGTTAACCACACAGCTTTGGAATCTCAGAAGCAGGGGCACTGGCAATATCTCAGAACAAGACCCCCAAGAGTGATAGACCTTTAAAAATATGGTGCGGATATATGCCACCAGGGACAAAGCAACTGAGACCAGAGAACATGAGGACCCACAGGACTGAACATCGTGGGCCCCGGGAATGAACATTGTCGGTCACATTATGGACATCGTGGGCCACAGTACTGAAGATTGTGGGTTGTAGTACCGAAGATGGTGCGTGGTTCCGAATTCAGCTTTCTTCTTCTGGGTGTGCAGGCACCACTGCACACCGGGCTGGAAAGGATGAAGCAGACCGGAAGTGGGTGGGTCAGCCAGATCTCCATCTGACTGTGAGTGCTGAAGAAGGCCTTCTCTGAGGTTTTCAGCATTGCAGATCTTCTTTATGGGGGAAAGCGAAACAGCTCTTCTAGACAATACTCAGTGAAACAGCTCTCTTAGACAATATTCCATGAAAACAGTAGCTCTCTCTCTTCTGGGATTAACAGGGCTATATGAACCTTGGGCGGGGAGGGATGTGTAGGGGTTTCCAAGGGGAAAATACATTACTGTCTGGGGCTGAGCTGTTGGAAATGCTTCATTTGTATGAAGAGGAATTCCAGGCAAAGAGGAATTCTGAGCACTTAAATTTGTAATTTGGTGAAGGGGCTACATGACTTTTTCAAGGAGGACAGAGGTGTGTGTGTGTGTGTTGGGGGTGGGGGGCAGGGTCATGCAAGCCAACAATAGGGAAGGAGCGATCCTTACTTCTGTCGGTCGCAAGGTGAGATTTTTCAGGGTTTGGATGCTTCTTGACCTCACTATTGTTTTAGTCCCATTCCCTGGTCGTACTTTTCCCTACGTGGTGGGTCGCAGAACTGAACATCGTGGGTCACAGTAGTGAACATCATGAACAACACTACTGAGGATGGCTAGTCATAGTACTGAGCATCATGGAGAACAGTACTGAAAATGGTGGCTCACAGTACTGAGCATCATGAATAACAACAGTACTGAGTATCACGCGTCATGGTACTTCTCACAAATTCCAGAGACTCCCCCCTCCAATGAACACCAGGATGCTGCAAACTTTGTTCCATGTTGAAATCAGAGTTCTCAGATACATCTCCTGAAGCCTTCAGTTTCCCTCAGTGCCGATGTGTACCAATCTCTCCTCCAGGACAGACTGCAGCGGCTCTGCAGTGGCCTTATTAGAAAGATATTTCTTTTTCTCTGTGTGACAGCTTCACAACTAATCTTCTCTGTGGTTTCGCGCTCACCGGAGTTTTCGATCATCAAAATTCTCCCCAGGTGATATTGCTCATTTGGTTACAGAGCAGCTCTTCTACCTCCTTTGCAAACTGTTATTTCTTCTCTTCTCTGACCATAGCATAAGCGCTGAGACTTGATACCCCTCACTGGTATTATTTAGCCTCACAAACCCTGGTAGCTCTTGACCGAGGTCATAGTCTACGTTTTCCTTCACAGCTGCCTTTTCTTAGTCCCTGTGTCTTGTCTTTCTATTCTAAGTTCTGGGCGATTTCGTTGTTTCTATGTTCTTTCTTTCTCTTCACTTACTCTGAATATCTATTCTGCAACCTTCCCTCAGCTACAGCGGATTTCGGAGCTGCCCCTATAGCCATAAAGGGTCAACTCATTGATCCTATACCCCAATGAGAGACCCTGTCATCTTTTAGAACAGAATGACCCCCTCTGGATATTTTTAACTGGCTTTAAAACACGGTTGGGATTTTATTCTCTTCTCAGTTTAAGGAGAAATAAAAAAATTAAGGCTGCGGGTTCAGACAGGGCCTCCATTGAAACCTAACTCCTCTCCCTGGCTACAAGTGAGTAAGTTATTTAATCCTATGCTACATATAAATCAAGAAGAGTACTGTTTGTTGGGTTACTCTTGGAAACATTTTATGCAGTAATAAATACACCTATGTTGTGTGTAGCTTTTTGACAGCCTACATTTCCAGTATTGAAAGGTGGTGGCTTGGAGAGATGGTTAAACCATAGCTTGCTTTCAAATTCTTCCTTTAATCAAAATCTGTTGGCCTTTGTCCTCATTAACAGGATAAAGGCAATTTATAAACGAAGCTTTCCCAGCATGTGGCTAGCTCGCTGTCTTGGCCTTCTGCCTTCTCTCAAGTAAGGACACAACAAAAAGAGCCTCATCAGGCCAGAGGACCAAACTTTAGTGTTCAGCTCCCGAGCCTCAAGAATTATGGGAAAATAACTCTATTGTGTATAAATTACCCTGGGTATATTAGAATGGGATGCCTTTTGTACTGGATTCTGTCATTGTTTAATTATGTAGTTTGGAGAAGAAAAACATACAATTGGTTTTCCCATCTGCCAAGTGGGGAATATAAAAATACACCTTCACTTCACTGAGCTGTCAATCATGAGTTCAGATTAGATTACTGCCTTTGCAATCACACTACCCCCCAAACCTAAAAAAAAAAGAAAAAGAAAGAAACAGAAGTTACAGATACTTGTAGAATTGCCATGAATTGTGAAATATGAACCTTTAGAATCGCACAATCCTAGGTTACTGAAATAGCTAAGCAGTTAAGGATATAGCCACTCTTCTAGATGTCCTGAGTTCAATTCCCAGCAACCACATGGTAGTTCATGATTATCTATAAAAGGATTTAATGCCCTCTTCAGGTAGACAGAGTTCTCACACATTTAAAAAAAAAAAAAAGAAAAAAGAAAAAAGAAAAAAAGAATTGCATTTGAGGAGGTAGTAAAACCTAATACCAATGAAATAAGGATTCTTTGTGGCACTGCAGACATAATCGACAGAGTAGAAAGAATGTGAATAAAAAAGGTATTCCTCTGAGCAGCTCTCAAATATGGCTTAATATGAAATAACTAGCCACATTCCTAGGGTACCGCACTAGAATCCCAAGCATGAACACTCAGTGAGTGGTTCCAGAAATCCCGTCTTCATATTTGAGTTTCTGGAGTTTATCTTTTGGTGTTGTTTTGTTTTGTCTTGGCACATATGTATGTGTGCATACACATGAGGGAGTGTATGTGTGTATATGCTTGCTTGCACTCACATGTACACACATGCATAAGTGTGAGGGAGAAAGCCATTATCAGCATCCTCCTTGCTATCATCTGCAGCAGCTATGGGCTCAATGAAATGGTCCATTGTAAATTTACAATCATTTAATTTACAGAATTATATCTCAAGAGACACTGGAAAATTCCACTGAGAACAAATATTAAACAAATGAAAGGACTGGTGTTTCATTTTATATTCATTTAATGGTGTATAATTTTGAGTGCTTACATGTATGTACATATACCTTGTGTATGGTTGGTGCATGAAGAGGTCAGAAGAGGGCATGGGATTACCTGGGACTGGAGGGTTGTAAACACCCCCACGTGCATGCTAGGAATCTAGCGTGGGTCCTCAGCAAGAGCAGCAAAAACTCTTAACCACTGAGTCATCTCTTTAGCTCTGTAGGATCAGGGTTTCCTAAAAAACAAAACAATGCTTTCTCAAATCGTTTCTATCTAAAGAGCCTTATTGATTTTTCCCCTCAGAATTATAGTACAATTTCATATGTTGGAATTCTAGTCAACTCTCACCCATGAACTCCTACTTAACTAGGGCTCCCTACATCCTTTCTTCCAGTTGACTTGCCAAGTTTAATCTGAATCTGTGGGCCCTGTCTTCTGTAAATCCAGAAGCAGCAAACTCTTTGCTCTTTTTGTGACCATGGTTAAGTGAAGGCAACATGAGCAAGCAAGAGCTTGGCCTTTTCCATAAATATTTTCTTATAACAGCAATGATTTATTAAATTCGGACAGTAGCTGGTACTGGGGGTAAGGGCATGCACTGGGAAGCTTCTCTATACCATGACTGGTATTATGATGTTGTAAAGATTGAGATTCTGTTCTCAAAGAGATTTCATCCTAGCCGACTCTAGATCAGTATATGAGCCACTTTATTTGATGTATAAATGTGCTGTATTAAATCCTTCATAATGCATCCTAAGCGAACACATATATGAGAGAAAAAAAAAGCCATTTAACATTAGCTTTTCTGATCCCAGTTGCCACGCCTATGTCTGAGGTCTTAGATTTCCTTATGAAAATTTTAAATATCACAGGAAAATAATTTCTACTCTGCCTTTCTTACTTGCCATGCAGATGGTGGAAATGATCAATGGACTATGAACTCAAATAACTGATCAATAACAAGCTTTCTACTTGTTCTTAAAGTAAAACTAATTTTACTATACTTTAAAGAGTATTTTTTAGCACAAAATTCTTCACAGAAGTTTTTTGATATTCCAAAGGTCATTACTGTAGATACTTGGAAATCCCCAAGGCCAGAAATAGTCATGTGTAACTCAAAATGCATATTTGTGACTCCTAAGAGCCTCCTTATACTGCTAGGATATTGAAGGGCTATAGTTCATTGAGACAAGTAGCACTGAGAGAGGTTAAGGATGCTCATTCGCGAAGTTATGAGATAGGAATGAGTGTTTTTAACATAGACGGGAATCCTTCAGAAGCAATGAACGGAGGAGGAGTGGAAGTTGCAGAACCACGGAAATCTTGAGTCAGTGCTTAGAATAAGCTAAATCTTAACCAAACGCTAGGACACATACAGACAAAGTTCATGACAAAAGTAGTGGATATGGAGTGGGACACAAAAGTATACTCCTTTGAACTTTGTATGCTAGGTGAGCTGGCTGAGAAGTGAGAGTATAGCCAACCAACTAAAAGTTTAAAATTTAAACAGTGGACTCACCCTACCTTTCAAGCACCAAGAATGCATAGCCCAGACTGAATTCTATCAAGAGGGTATTAATAGGCCTTTTTTTCTACTTAAGTATTTAGCTATTAACATAGTCCTTAACTTCACACTATGCATCTGATATGACTGGTAACATGCATTGTGGTCTTTCTGCTTTTCACATCCAGCAAGAATTTAGCCAAAGACGCCAGCCAAAGATCCTTAAATGCTACTGAAACTATTGCCGAGGCTATGAAGTTCCCCAGTGGAAGATAGCTTTAATTCCCTTTATCAAGCAGGCACGGCTTTGCAACTTCAGCACCTCTAAGTTTACAGACCACTCAAATCAGTACACATCATTTAATCAAAACAGTTAAGTTCCAAGCAGGTGTACCTCCCTGGAGTTTATTAGCCATTAAAAGCTGCAGTATAATTGTGTACTGCTCACATTAACTCCAATGCCTTGTATCTTCTGGTGTGATCTAATTCAACAATCTGAGTAAAGAAGCAGAGCTCCAAAAAGAAAAAAAAAAAAAAGGCCTTTAGAGCCATGATTCAACTGCAGTCATGTTGTTAGTCACTGTTGTAGGCAAGATACTCTAATATTCTTTCTATAGGAGACTAGGAGACTTTATTCGGTTTATCTAGAACTCTCACATAGATTAACCGATACTGGCATGCCCTCTGTGACCATGTCCTCCTCTTAACTGAGTGTGACTTATCTCATTGACTTCTCAATCAGTTCTTAAACACAAGTCTTTAAGAGAAAAAAAAAAAAAAAACCCTGACTTCTCAAATGCTTTGTGGCTCCTGTGTCGGGGAGAGTTTTCTTCATATGTTTTAAACTTCTCCTTTTTTAGAATTGACTGATGCTCTTGTAAGGACTGGACACTTGCTAAACTTGAAACAACTGATTCCTTGAGTCTTCTCCAGCTATGTTTCAAGGCAGAAGAGAAGACAGATGCAGAGCATATTCCTTGGTGATGTGGCTACAGGACCTCTTTCCAATTCTAAGACCTTAGGATCAACATTGTTTTCTTAACCATACATCGAGATGCTCTTGGTACATACATACTTGGAGTTCATCCATTCTTATCATCCTCTGCTTCATTTGAAGTCGTTTTTTTTTTCCATCTTTGATATTTCTTATTATTATATTTTATTTTACTGCTTATTCATTTACATTTCAAATGTCATTTCCATTTCCAATTAAACCCCTTATCCCCTCCCTCTCCCCCTGCTTCTATGAGGGTGCTTTCCCACCCACCCACCCCCTACTCCCACCTCACCACCCTAACATTCCCCTATGCTGGGGCATCAAGCCTCCACAGGACCAAGGGCCTCCCCTCCCATTGATGCCAGATAAGACCATCCTCTGCTACATATGCAGCTGGAGCCAAGGGTCCCTCATGTGTACTCTTTGGTTGGTGGTTTAGTCCCTGCGAGGTTTGGGGGATCTGGTTGGTTGATATTGTTGTTTTAATGTTTCAAAATAATCAGGCAAGTCATTTCGACATCAGCTAAGTCAGTGTCCATGTGTTCTTCCCAACTGCGCCAATGTTTGCTTTCAGACTTAGATTCTTCAGCTGTCTGAGAAAGCTTGTTTAAAGTATTGCTGCACCAGTAGTCTGCCAGCTATAAATCTCTATTACATCAATCCTTGAATTTATGGTACCCAAAGTACTCCACCGACTAAGAAGTTAGAAGGAAAATGTCACCATAAATGCCCATCACCTGATTAAATGGTAGAGCTTAACACTTCAGATCAAACCCACTTGGAACACTATTTTGTAGACCTGACATTTTATGACAAGAATATGTGAATATATGAAAGTCGCTTTTGTAGATGTGTTGATCTTTGGGGTATCTGAATAATTGTTCTCACTTTTCTATTTATTGGCTTGTGGCTCTTGACAGGCGGCTGTGTATTTGCTACTGTTTTAGAGGGAGCAGCCATACTGAGCCACCTATACTTTACCACTCTGCTCCCAAGAGTAAGTTCAACAAGCTCAGGATTCTGGATCCAGAATGTATTCTGTGTCTTTGAGGCATAGCTGTATTCAGTGGGCAGAAAACCATCTACAAAGAAGCATATCCAATTCTCTCCTAAACTCTCATACCAGCATTCTGTAGTTTCTGCTATCCTGATGCCACCACCCTGTTTCTTCTAATGCTTGGTTTTTATCACTTACTTCCAGAGTTGCATTGAATCCCCTCCCCTCACACACATACATAACTTGTATTGATCAACCACTTTTTCTCCCAACATTTTGAATACAATTATGGGTATACAATACAGGGTACATTTTGAATACAATTATGTCCTGAAATGTTCAGATGAATTCTTTCATGAATCATGAATGTAGTTGTGAGATGCAAAAAAAAAAAAAAAAAAAAAAAAAAAAAAAAAAAAAAAAAAAAAAAAAAAAAACCCAGCTAATTCTCAAAGTTGTAGTAGTAGTAGTAGTAGTAGTAGTAGTAGTAGTAGTAGTAATAATAATAATAATAATAATAATAATAATAATAATAATAATAATATAGGTGTTCCCCTAACTAAGCAATAGGGTTAAATCTAAAAGCAAAGTACTTATGACCTTCCATCCTGCAAACACAGTGCTGGTTTGTGAGAAGTGTTAACTGCAAGTTTTGTTGTATGTATGTATGTATGTTGTATGTATGTATGTTGTATGTATGGTATGAGTAAGCCATGGAGACTCATCATCATCTTGTGTTCTCTAGGACAACACTTAATGAAAAAGTTGATGGCAATTAACACAAGAGTGATTTAGGTGGAGAGCTGATCTCTCTATTTGCTATATAGAGATTGAAGTTTTAGGGCAATAAGACAAGAGAAATAAAGGATATGATTAATAAAGGAAGAGGTCATAAAATCATGTTTGCACATGATGTGATCTATGTAGCAAAGGGCCCTAGAGACTTTGGAAAGCTCTTGAAACTGATAATCAAAGTAGTATTTCCTCAAAGCAGCAGGATATAAAGTCAACATACAAAAACCAGTCACTTGTCTATATTCCAAGAGCAAGCATGTTTGAGAAAGGAATCTCACAACAGCCTCAAGGAAACAAGTAGATCTAGAAATAGATTTAATAAAGGATGTAAAAGACCTCTACAGCTAATGTTTTGAAATGCTGAAGAAAGGAACTGAAGAAGACAGGGGAAGCTGCGAAGGCCCGTGTTCTACTTCTCAGGCATCTCCAATCCTAGGGTCTCCGCTACAACTTAAGTTGTGCCTTCACCAATAGCCACCTGGCCTTTCTCTTCAGACACTCTCACCCTGCCAAGTGGTGCCAAGCCTCAGCTTCTCTTCATTATCCTTCTGATCCTGCGGCTTTCATACTGTCAACCAGTACCACGTGACTCTTACATATTGCCAACTTAGGCTGCCAGCTAGGAAACGCAGCTTCAGCCTCCCCCAGGCCAAAGTTTGCTTGCTGACCCCGAGGAAACACTTCCCAGGAGACATTGCCTTACTGGTGCTGGTCTCTTATTAAAATCACAGTTGACTTTAAGTTCCAGATATCAGCATTGATTGTCCCATGAAGTTAAGTTTTCATTTCCACACCCCCCTCCAGAGGAAATAATACAATTTCTTTATTTGCAAAATGATACTGAATCTTGGAGATCAGTGAAAACCACTGGAGTGGGGATTCTTTTTAAACCACTGCCCCCTCTCTTTACACAGCTGTGAGATGGAAAAGCAGCAGAGCTGTTTTGCAGGGCCAAATTCAGCCCCCCCCCCCAAGCTCCTGCAGCTCTGTTTGTCTAGATTTTACTTCTTGTTTGCATTGACATTTATGCAGATCCTGTTCATGTCATCCTGGAGTCCCTCACCTATAATAGCTAAACAGAACTGGATCTGCCAGACTGGGTCCCAGAGAGTGTATGGGTCCAGCCCTTCTGCAATCTCAGAGGCCAGTGCTACCATGAGCAGATCCTGCTTCTTAGCAAAGGCAAGCACTGGTACACAACTTAGCTTTTCTCCCTCCAGTAATTCCGTTAGTTCTTGACCCATCAAATCTTTTTTCTGTCTGTGCTGTCAATTACAAATAGAAAAATATCAGTATTTTCAAGATAACTCCTCCAGTATGGTCTGATTTTTCTCTGTCTGCCAATGTCCCAGACATTGAGTTTAAAAACTTGTGACTGTACAATTTGGATGCTAAAACTGTGGGTAGGTGTGATGTGGCTGGTGTCTTCAGATACAAGATGCTGCAGCAGAGTCAGTTGTCTCTCCAGCATTATCCAAGGTGAAGGATTCACACCTCCAGGGCTGGTGCACTTTTCAATTCCTGCAGAATAGAGAGCAAGTCCATACCCAAGGGAATCCCTCCTCAATGGCCTCTCACCTCTGCCTCCACCTCCACCTCTGCCTCCTCCTCCTCCTCCTCCTCCTCCTCCTCTTCCTCCTTCTCTCCTCTTCTTCCTGCCTCTCCTCCTCCTACCCTCCCCATTTCCAAGGGTAATTTCTATAGATTCTTATTCCAGATATCATTTTCTGAGGCCCTCTTAAAGTTTCTTCCAAGATGTATAAAGTCAGACCTCCACTTCCCATGCTTCAGCGTTGTCCTCCAAGCTCCTACACAACAGCTTAATAAGCTCTGGTCACTCACTGACTTTTCTAGCAATCCCCTTCAGCTCCTTCAGCCCTCTCTCTAACTCCTCCATTGAAGTCCCCAGACTCACTCCAATGGCTGGTTGTGATTATCTACATATGTATTAGCCAGGTGCTGGCAGAGCCCCTCAGAAGACAACTATACCAGGCTCCTATCCACAAGCACATTTTGCAATCAGCAATAGTGTCAGGATTTGGCGTCTGCTGATGGGATGGAATCCCAAGGTGTTGCAGTATCTGGATGGCCTTTGCTTCAGTTTCTGCTTCATTTTATTTTTGTCCCTGTGCTTCCTTTAGACAGGAATAATACTGGGTTAAAAATTTTGCGATGGGTGAGTGACCCCCATCCCTCCTCTGGAGGCCATGTCTATCTACTGGAGGTGGTCTCTTCAGGCTCTCTGTCCTCACTGTTGGGTGTTTCATACCCTTTGAGTCCTGAGAATCTCTTGCATCCCTAGTATCTGGGACTTTCTAGAGATTCCCTCAATTCCCACCCCCACTGCTACATATTTTTATTCATTCTCCTGGCCCTCTGGACTTCTCTCTTCCCATGATATGGACTTCCCACATCTGATTCTGGCCCCGATTTTTTTTCCTCCCCTTCACCTCTCTCATCTAGAGGTCCCTCCCTCCCTCTGCCTGCTATGATTATTTTGTTCCCCCTTCTAAGTGCAATTGAAGCATCCACACTTTGGTCTTCCTTCTTGTTAAGCTTCATATGGTCTATGAATTGAATCTTTGGTATTCTGAGCTTTTGGGCTAATAATATCTACTTATCAGTGAATACATATCTGTTGTTATGTCTCCCTTTTCATTTCTGGTTCTATTAATTTGGATACTGTCTCTGTGCCCTTTAGTTAATTTGGCTAAGGGTCTATCTAGCTTGTTGATTTTCCCAAAGAACCAGATCTTAGTTTTGTTGATTCTTTGTATAGTTCTACTCCTCTTGGATATATTTGCTTCTTTTTGTTCTACAGCTGTCAGATGTGCTGTTAAGTTGCTAGTGTAGGATCTCTCTCTCTTTATGAAGGCACTTAATGGTATGTATTTTCCTCTTAGTACTGCTTTCATTGTGTACCCTAAGTTTGGGTATGCTGTGCCTTCATTTTTGTTAAATTCTAGAAAGTCTTTATTTTCTTTATTTCTTCCCTGATCAAATTATCATTGAGTAGAGAGTTATTTTGTTTCCATGAGTATGTGGACTTTCTGTTGTTTTTGTTGTTATTGATGACCAACCTTAGTCTGTGATAGTATTTCAGAATGCATGGGATTATTTCAATCTTCTTGTATCTATTGAGGCTTGTTTTGTGTCTGATTATATGGTTGATTTTGGAGAAGGAACCATGAGGTACTGAGAAAAAGGTGTATTCTTTTGTTTTAGGGTAAAATGTTCTGTAGATATTTGTTAAATCCATTTGATTCATAACTTCTGTTAGTTTCACTGTGTCTCTGTTTAGCTTCTGTTTTCATGATCTGTCCATTGGTGAGAGTGGGATGTTAAAGTCTCCCACTATTATTCTATGAGATTCAAATGTATGCTTTGAGCTTTAGTAACCTTTCTTTTACAAATGTGGGTGCCCTTGCATTTCAGGCATAGATGTTCAGATTTGAGAATTCATCTTGGTGGGTTTTTCCTTTGATGAGTATTCTGTTGGTGATGCTTGCAGCTGTAACTCTCTAGGTTTTCCATCTCCTGGGTAATTTCTTTATTGTTTCTGTTTCCATTTTTAGATCCTGGACAGTTTTGCTCAATACCTTCACCTGTTTGATTGTGTTTTTCTGTACTTCTTTAAAGGAGCTATTTATGTCCTCCTTAAGGTCCTCTATCATCTTCACAAGATGGGATTTTTAGGTCAGAATCTTGCTTTTTAGGTGTGTTAAGGAATCCAGGGCTTGTTCTGATGGGAGAACTGGGTTCTGATGATGCCAAGTGGCATTGGTTTCTGTTGCTTATGTTGTTGTGCTTGCCTCTTGACATAGGGTTATCTCTGGTGTTAACTGACCTTGCTGTCTCTGACTGGAGCCTGCACCTTCCTGTGAGCCTCGTTATGATGGACCTCTTGGGAGTCAAACTGTCTCTGACTATGGGCATGGGGTGAGGGGTGCTGGAGCACCTGATCTGCTCCCAGGCACAGTTGTGGACCAGAAGGGTGATGTGTCTCCAGCAGGGTGGATAGATCCTTCATCCGATGGGCCCCATGATGGTCCTAGTTAGGCTAGGTATGAGGGGGTCACCTGTTAGCCTGGTTATGATGGACCTCCTGGGAGTCAAGCTGTCTCTGGGTTTGGGCATGGGAAGGGTGCTAGGACACCTCTCTAGTTTGTTTTCTGTTGCTGTGAGAAAATATCATGAGCAAAAGCAACTTGCAGAAATGTATATCAGACTTACAGGTTACAGTCCATCATCAAAGGAAGTTAAAACAGGAACCAGGGGGCAGGAACTAAAACAGATAATGGAGGACATCTGTTTACCAGCTTGCTTTCCCTGTCTAGTTCAGCTAACTTTCTCACAGCCCAGGCCCACCTGCCTAAGGATGGTACTGCTCACAGTTGGTTGATTCCTTCTACATCAATTAACCCCTAAGAAAATGCCCCACAGGCGTGTCCGTAGTCAGTCTGACTGAGTCAGTCGCTCAGTTGAGGGTCCCTCTTACCAGATGGATTTTTTTTGTCTCATATTGCTTTGTTTGGGCCATTTGTTTATCTTACTGGTCTTTTGTTGTATATTATGGTTTCTGATTGAGAGTTTTTAATGGGTTTTGTTTTTATGTGTGGATGTGTTTCTTCTGCTTTTTCTTTGTTTTGTTTAATTGGTTGGTTTGTTTTGTTGTTGTTTTGTTTTGTTTTGGGGTTTTGTTTGTTGTTTGTTTGTTTATTTGTTTTTCAAGACAGGATTACTCTGTATAGCCCTGGCTGTCCTGGAACTCATTCTGTAGACCAGGCTGGCCTCAAACTCAGAATCCACCTCCCTCTGCCTCCCAAGTGCTGGGATTAAAGGCATGTGCCACCACTGCCCAGCTTGATTGGTTAGTTTTATTCTATGAGTTTTTTTTTTTTTTAATTTGGTTGAGTTTCGTTTTTATTTTCTAAAGAAGGATGGCATGGATATAAATGGTCTTATCATGAACACATAGATGGATACACACCCACACACCCCCACACACACTGAATACTTGACACCTAGACACCCCCCACCCCAGTGCCTCAACTGAGTGTCAATGCTGCTACCGATAGTGCCAAATTCCTCCTTGCTTCATATGTATTTTCAGAAAGATCAATGTGTATGGGATAACTTGTCTCCTAGGTTTCAAGAATAAGTTATTAACTTACACGTATTGACTTGAAAAACGACAACCACCCTCATTTCAACGGTTGCTTTCCTCATTATTTCATCTAACAGACCTAGAATATTTCACTCAAGGCTGGATGATGGAAAAATACATAATGCCATGAATATTCACTTCTGACATTAGCTCCTTTTTAAATTATTTATTTCAGCAAGATAACAGCCTGCTCCATTCCTTGCAGGTCCCATTATTGTCTCAAGAATCTCACCAACTTGCTCCCAGGCATTTGTCACCCCATCCTCAAGTCCCTTATGTTTCTTGGCATAGTGCTAATATGTCATATTAAAATAATCTCCAATCACAAGTCCTGCATAGGAAACACCTGGTGTAAATGTTAACTATGCCCACACTCCTAAGATGTTACCTGCTTCGGAATGTAGCTAAAAACTGTTCCTTTAATTTTTTTTCTTCACATTTCAATACTTTGTGCAATGGAGCTCTTTAATGTGTTCAGCCATCTAATTATCTTCATAAGTAAAAAGAAAAATATTAGAAACTTTGCCTCTTTAGTATTTTCTTCCTCCTTGATTTTGAGGTCTAGATGAATCTATATACAATATCTCTGAGATAGATGAATCTACCTTGGCTTAAGTGCCTTCATAAAATAATGCTAAACTTGGTGTTTATTACGGTATTATACCAAAATGTAACCTTTGACAATATTAGAGAACTCTTGGCTCCATCCCTCCATGGAAGATCTAGAGATGGGCAGCTACTTTGCTTCCTATTTACCACCTAGACCCACCTTTACCCCCCATTTTAAACCACATTCATCAGTGTAAAACAATAGAAAAATTATACTTCTCCATATTTTATGTTAATAATGTATGTAGTAGCTTGCATCTCTACAATACATTCATTATGAT
The DNA here is from genome assembly GCF_008632895.1 of Mastomys coucha. Classification (NCBI taxonomy): domain Eukaryota; kingdom Metazoa; phylum Chordata; class Mammalia; order Rodentia; family Muridae; genus Mastomys; species Mastomys coucha. The sequence continues at coordinate 53,202,667 of NW_022196896.1, read as the reverse complement.
TTGTTCTACAAAAAGCACAGGAAATAAACTGAAGTTAAAACGTCCTCCCTGGAATAGTCTCATGGGTGGAATGGTATCCCTTTTAATAAAGAGCTTGATAATAGTTTAACTTGCGAATGTTTCCTGTTGCCATACTTTGGGACTATACTTTGGTTTCATGTAAGACAGAATCTGAACAACAAAGGCTTTATTACTCTGATTGTATGTTGATATCCATGAAATTACTTATTCAGCAGAATATTTGACAAAATAGTCTCTGAATATATTATTTGTAGCACACATTGCTTTGAAAACTGTATTTGCTTTTGTTTTCTCATTCAGGGACCCCCTGGGTTACAAGGACTACAGCAGCCTTTTGGTGGATATTTCAACAAGGTATGGCTTCTTTATTTCCACAACTTGTGTGCATAGAGATTTTGTGTCATTACACTTTTAGGAAGAAAGCATTATTAGATCCTTACATCTCAGACCTTAAGACAGGATCACATATGCTCAAAGCATATTCCCATACTGTACACTATGTTTTCAAACTTATATTTTACATTTTAAAAGAATCCTAGACATATTATAAAAGACATGCCTAGTGCTATAGTTTTTTTTTTTAAAGTGGTAGTTCAAAGTTTGATGATGAAAAACCAAAAGAAATAATTTGTTATCTGAAACTCTGGGTGACACCCCCAAATGATTCCTCAAAACCAGTAAATGCTATAGCAAGGCTTCAAGTACATGTTCATATCCCACAGAGCAAAAGAGTCTTCTCAGGGATGGATAGGAACAGCTTGTAACTGGATTATTATCTTCTTCACTAATAATACTGCCATGGAACCATCTTAGTGGCAAGAGTAGTTCATGATTATACACCTAAGGGTGGTGCTGGTAACTAGCTGCACAGGACTCCAATATAGGGATGAACTCATCGCTGGGTTCATTGTTCAAGAACAACATATGGGGTCTGATCACATAGGAGAAACCAGTGCCATTTTGTCCTTCATTGCCCAAAATGACAGCAACTGGGGTCCTTTTAATACCTGACAGTTCATCATTGATACCTTGTGCCACAGAAAAAAATTAGAGACTTGCATTTTGTTTTCTTGGGTTTCTTTCCCATAGATTCCTGTAGCCAATACTGCATCTTTGTTCCCATAGTCCAAAAGCCTTTATTTCAAACTAAGTGCTTGTGTGTGTGTGTGTGTGTGTGTATGTGTGTGTGTGTATGTGTGTGTGTGCTTGACTTGCATGTCTGATGCCCACAGAGGCCAGAAGAAGATGTCAGGTACTTTGTAACCAGTTGCAGTAACTAGTGGTTTTGAGTCACTCAGTATGAGTTCTGGGAATTGAAATAGGATCCTCTACAAGAACGAGTGCTTTTAACCACTGAGCCATCTCTCAAGCTCCCGACCCAACTCTTGAAGATAGCTGGTGCTCAAAAGCACATTTTATTGCTTTCTAAGACAAAATCATTAATTTAAAATCTTAATTCTCTGTCCAATTAAATTTCATATAAACTTAATATGAAGCTTAGAAAATCCTTAACTGGTAAATTTAAAATAAAACATTTACATACTTCCGTGCTCTTGACAAATTTAAGATTATGACCCTGTTTTGAACCTTTTCATTTGTTAGATTTTTAGGGGAGTGCTGTGTTAGCATGGTTATTATATGTTTCTGGATTCTTTATCAAGTAAATAAATTGCTACTTGCTTTTTTAAAACATTAGATAGAAGTTGGCAAGTTTTTAAAAGGTAAGCTTGAAGTGTATCTAAATTGAATCACTGTAAGGACATTTGTAATGACATATACTGTTATAAAATAGGACTTATAATAAAAGCTTCAAAATAATGAGAATAACTTGAATCAGATGTCACAAGACAGCTAGAAATGTTTAAGTACTATACTATATTACTCTGACCATCAGTACAAAATGTACCAAGTTTGGAACTCAGCTACTTAAATATCTGCTAGCACTTGCAAAACTTGTAAGGCTTGTATCTTTACAGGTCTCTGAACAATACTTCTATATATACACTTTTTCTTACCAATGAGTCAGTTTTCCCTTAAATGAAAATATATGGAACCTTTGTATTTTAGAGTCTGAAGTAGAAAGTGTTGATGTTTAGACTTTAAGGTTATACTTGCTGTAATGGAAACTGAGCTCAGTGGCTGAGTGGGTCCTTTTGTGAGTTGCATCCCAGTACCTGCAACTTATCTATTGCCTCTCCTGAGAAAACCCTAGTTACTGCCAGTGCTAGTACAGAACCAAGCCTCACAGCAGTTCACATGTGCTCTGAATATAGCTTTGTAGCCAGAAGATAATAGGGTAAACAGGGGGAACCACGGCTTATTTCTCCCCTCAGTAATACAATACAGTAACTTTGACTCAGAAGCGTTTACATCTATAGTGACTGATGGAAGGTAGCATACCGAACAGCTTGTTCTATTTCCTCATGAGACTAGGCAAGCCTCCTACACCGAGGTCCCATGAGGATCTATAAAAAAGCCCGCACATGGAACCCACACTGTATGATATTTTTGTATTGTGGCCATCTCTTCTTCACAAAGCAATGGGTCGAATGTGCCCTGATGAGCAAGATGCATTTTTCACTTGGCGTTCTCCCTGCCACTGTCATCTGGTTTTGAATAGTAAGGTTGTTCCATTTTGCAGTTTGTTGCATGCCTGATGGCCCGGCTATAACAAATGAGTACAGTTGGGGGAGGAGCTGAGATTAAATAATGGACCATGTATTGAGACATATAAAGTGACACTCCAAGGTTAAAACAATCTTCCCTTTTAAATTGTCATTGATTTATGTGGTGCCTGCTCCGAGCCGTGGACCTCAGCTCATCCTCTGGCAGCAGTTCCAGCGCTTGCATAGCTCAGATTCTGCTGAGGCAGCTACCCATGGGAGGATGAGTAGCATACCCCTCATACGTGCCCTCCTCCCTGCTCCAGGCTAAGAGCCTGGATGGTTCATCTCTCATCCCAGCAGTCTGTCATTGTATTTTGGTCCTCGCACAGAATGGATCTATTCTCCGACATATCCCCTGTATCACCCTGAAAAGAAACAAAGGCATAAGAAAGCTCTCACTTCACAACAAAAATCAAAAATAGAAGATTAAAAAAAAAAAAGACAAGGAGAGAGAAAAATAAGAGCACAAGAAAGATTCACTAGAGAGCGAAGCCAGTGCAATCACGTGCGTTCTCATGTGACCACTTGAGGACGCAAAGATTTAAAAGAGAATGCGTTTCCTTCTCTATCTCGGAAATAATTTTCAGGCAGCTGCTCTCATCTTCTTGGGTTGTTTGCAGAGCAGCGTCAACACCAAGTACACTTCTCCCCTGAAGGAAACTCCACTCCCTGCCCAGCCAAACTGTTCTTCATTGTCTTCAGCTCTGGAAATTTTAGTAAAAATTTAATAGGCTCCATCAGCTTTTAAAGTCTCAAGCTCCCTACATTGCTGTAAAGTGTTATCTATGGATACTGAGTATTGGGGGGGAGGAGCATATATGTTTTTGAAGATCTACATTGAAAATACAGTTATTTCATCTGGCACATCATTAGGCTCAGTATGACTACCATAACAGACATGCCAGATTTCAATATGCTAACACAATTGGAAGGAGTACAACCAATACAACTTACATTAAATACCGTGAAAGAAACAAAGTAATTTCAACATGACCAATTATTAAAAGATTAGGAGCTTTAACATATGTACTAACATTTGTTTGAAATCCAGATCCTGTCCCAATTTTATCTATTGCTAACATAATATCATAGAGATCTGCAGCTAACTTTCAAATATATCTCTAAAAATATCCAGAACCAGCCTTCCAAATAAATGAAGACTTATTTCCAATATCAGATTGATTTCTAGATCTGTCTATGATTGAGTCAGAATAACTGCTCACATTAAAGGAAACAAAAGAGTCATCATAACTTCTCTTTTTGATTAAGTTTTTGAAGGCAGTTTCCAGTCTCCATGTTCTCTGTCCCACAAGGTCTAAAAGTTTGAAGTAAGGCAGCTTGTCCACTCTGGCAAGCAAAAGTGGGTCAGCAACATGTCCAAAACAGCTTCCCAGTCACTGTTGTCAGTATATTCTGAAAGCACATGTCAGCATCACTCTTTGTTGCAGCCTCAACATGTCACACCAATCACTCTGGCAGCTACCAAGCTCCTTCAGCATCCTGGGAAAAAACCACAAACATGCCCTCTTACCCATATTAAATACCTGATCAGGATGATCCCATGCCAGTATGGGGATCCTTCCATTTTACCTAAACATGACTACTTCTAGTTGTAACATGTCATAGAGAATTCCCTAGCATCCAAATATAAAATTTTAAAATAAAAAGAACATAATTTAAATAAATTTGTGGTGTACAGGACTATAATTCCCCCTTTTTTATTTTATGAAGATATTGTTTTAAAGTTCTACAATATTTGTTTCTCAATACTTTGTCCTTGAAGATTATAAGGAATCCCAGTAATATGGGGTAATGTTAAATTGTCAACAAAACATCTCGAATGTTTGACTGTAATAGTCAGTTCCATTATCTGTTTTAATCTGATTTGAAACAACCAGCATGGAAAAACAATATAGGCAATAACTAATTGCTTTCCCTGTTAAGGCAGTTTGCAACTAAAAAGCCTGAAAAGGTGTCAATAGTCACATGTACAACTTTAATTTTCCAAAATCAAAAATTTGAGTAACATCCATTTGCCATAATTGACTAAGTACAAGTCCTTGAGGACTAACACCATTATATGCTACAGGTAGAAATTGAGGACATTCAGCATAAGTCTTTACAATTTGACATTCTCTAGAAATACTAAATTGTTGTATCAAGATATTACTACTTTGATGATGTAAAGAATAAGATTGCTTGGCTAGTTGTATAAGGCCTATAATCTGCCAGGTATACAAATCTGCTGTGGCATTGCCCTCACTAAGGGGTCCTGGCAATACAGTATGAACTCTTAAATGTCTTATAAAATAAGGAATTGTACATTCTCCTAAATTGAGTTGTATTTGCATAAATAATTGCAAAATTTGAGAATTAGCAGTATCTAAAAAAGGAACAGTTTCAAGCAGTTGCAAACCATGAGCTATATATTGGCTATCAGTATACAAATTAAAAGCTTGATTTTTCAGCATTTCAAAAACAGTGGCCACAGCACATAGGTCGGTTATCTATGCTGAAACAGGGGGAAACTCAAGAAAGTGAACATGTGACCTAATCACATATGTTGTCTTTCCATTAGATTTCCATTAGCCATCTATAAATATAGTACACACATTCTTTATGGGCTGCATGCATAAATTTACAAGAAGTACAAAAGCATGCATAGAGGCAAATTTAATAACTTGTCTTTTGGATAATGATTATCAATTTTGCCTAAAAAGTTTGTACATGCAATAGGTCAAATATCAGTATTTTGCAATAACCAATTTAATTACTGTTTGGAATAAGAAATAAATATTCCATGAGGTTCATTCCCAAAATATTTCTGTGATTCTATCCTACAATTCTGTATTAACACAGCAACAGCTTCATAATAGGGTGTTAAAATTTTACTTGAAGAAAGATGAATCCACATTAATGGTTTCTTTTGCCAAAGGACCGTTGTGGGTGTAAACAGCCAACAATTGACTATAGTCTATATAATGCATCTGTTGTTGGCTAATAGCTTCCTCTATTTTCTGCAAAGCTATTTGTCCCTCATTAGTTAATTGTTGAGAGGAATTAGGATTTTCATCCCCCTTAGGAATATTAAACAGGTTTAAGTTCTCCTGTGGTAAGCTTAAGATGAGGTCTTAGCCTACTAATATCTCCTAACAACATTTGAAAATCACTTAAAATAAGTATAAAAAAGAAATTTTTTTTTTAGTTTTTTTGAGTCAGGGTTTCTCTGTATAGCCCTGGCTGTCCCAGAACTCACTCTGCAAACCAGGCTGGCCTCGAACTCAGAAATCTGCCTGCCTCTGCCTCCCAAGTGCTGGCCACCACTGCCCAGCTAGTAAATTATCTTGAAAAGGATATTGTCTTTGAATCTTTTCTGGAGCAACAACCACTCCCCAAAATTTTAAAGTTCATTGTATCAGAGCAAAGGCTTGTAGTAAAACTCCTTCAGCTGGATCAGCTAATAAAATACCACCCATATGATGAATATCCACTGAAAGATTCAAAGTCCTAACTTGTATTGAAGCAGAGACAATTTTTTTTTTAACATAATGTAAGACCATTCCTTGAGGCAAAACTTTCCAATGATATCACTTCATGGGCTCTTTAAAATTACAAGCAAGCTCACTGAAAGCAAACCCTTTACAATCATCAGGATGCAAAGGAATAAAGAACAATCCTCCAAATCCATAATAATTCTATATGGAGTAGGCAGGTCAGATCGTAATGCCTCTACAAGTTCCATAGCCTCATTAGCCTTTCATAAATCTTAAGTTTGAACTTTGTTTTGAACAACATCTTGATAGATCTGTAATAATGCTGTTTTGACCTAAGAGTAATTCCCAGGTCCCCGGAAGCAAGAAGAGGCAAGGCCCCTAAAAACTTCCTTAGGCAGGGTTTGTAAAACAAAAGCAGTGCCACACAAAGGTTGCTGAGACTGCTCTGAGCTTTGCATTAACTCAAATGTAAATATTTCTTAGCCAGAGCATACTGCCTGAGTCCTGGCCCAAAGATTACCCCTCCCGCATTGAGGACAGATTCCAGGGGAGCAATTCTACTGTCTGTTTGTTCCTTTAATTTTTAGACAGTCTTCCCTAAAATGATTTATGCCCCCATATTTAAAACATTCCTTATAACCTAGTGCTGTGAAAGCATCGCTTGTACTGCAAGGCAGCAGCCCTAACCAGACCCTGATTATGTGAGGGTCCAGTTTCTGCACAAACACTAATGTATCCAGATAAGTCTGTCTTTGCTTTGTATGGCCGGATGGTCGCATGGCAGATTAGCATTCTCATTAAGACAATTGTGTAACAAGGAATTCCTGCTTGAGGGTCTCCAAAAATTCTGCTTTTAGCCGCCTAACCACAAATTCCTGAAACAGCTCATCAGGAGCTTGTTGAACACCAGATAAATTGCCACTAAGATCTCCTTTCCAAATTCCCCCCCCCCCCCGAAAATTTGCTTCTACCACTATATCCAATAAAGCTTGTGTAAAAGGGACAGCAGGCCCATATTGGCCACAGCTGTTTTTAACTTTTGTTACTCTTGCAATCATCCGAATTACAAAACTTTGGAAAGCAATACCCAATTTTAACAGTGTAAACAATCTATTCTCTTTAAAATCAAGACCAAAAACATTACGTTCATGTTACAAAGTTTTTTAGTGTTGAAAGACCCCCAGAACTGGGGAGATCCTTACTCAAGTCTCGGGATGACGCGACCACCC
>NW_022196896.1:53192390-53194800 GCF_008632895.1 Mastomys coucha | reverse complement strand
GGTTATACACCATACATTTGTATTAAATGCCCTCATTTTAAATTCTAAGATTCTCCAGCCTTTCAGTGTCTCCCTACTTTTGAACTGCAGTTAGCAGTTAGTGAGCCTGGGCCCTTCTGAGACTGCAGCCCAGAGCATGCCAGAACTTTGGAAAGCAAAACTCAACCTTCAACAATCCAGTCTCTCCAAAAATGCCAAGTGCATCACCTCCATGCTACAAAGTTTGGCTGCCTGTTCCTCTACATGAATGCATGACGGTGCAGCCTCTAATACCTCACCAAAGAGACACTGCCCTAAATCCTATCTTTTATAAGTCTTATTTCTAGGATAAGAATTACATAAAATATTACCCAATTTAGAGTTATCTTAGAGACCTGTTTCCTTGGGTTGGCTCATGCCACACATGTTGTAGTTCTGAATTACTCTAACCCAGGGTTGCCAGTTTTAAGCTAACTTTCTGTTACCAATATTACAAACTTTTAATCATACCAAATAACTTATAGGCCAATAATCTATATTGGCCTATATGCAGAACATATTTATGCTTTTAAAACAAAAATGAAGTGGCTGCATACATTTACTTATTTAAACCAGATAAAATTCTTAATTTTTCTAGCTGTAATTTCAAGAGAGGAGCACCTCATCACCTGCCAAATCCAATAATTTCAGTCACAGATTTTTCTACGAGAAACAACCATCAGTTCCCTTACCATAGAAGCCCAAAAGTTTCTGGCCCCTTTAAGAGTGGCTTTTACAGACAATCCTCTTCTAGCAGGGCTTCTCTAGCCTCACTAGACTCCTAACTACAGGTATAGGGATCCAAAGGCCAATTGAAACTGTTTTTTATTTAATTTTTCTTTTTCTCTTTTTTTGAAAAGAGTGAAAGCTAAATCAAGGGCTGAACAACCAGCAGATAAAGTTTTAACTGTTTTTTCTTTTGAACATGAAACCCAGAACAACAATCAATCAAACCACAAAACAAAAACACAGATTTATCATAAAACAATATCAGTTTTGATGGACATGGGCAGATTGGCTCGCCAAGGACAGAAAACAGACAGAGAGGGAAGAGAATTAAATGTCCTGAAGGGACCCAGATATCCTACCTAAGGGACCCAGAACCAAGAATTCCTCCAGCAGGAGCAGGGGAGGGTGGCAGGGCATCTCCTGACCTCCTCTTGTCCCCAGGAGAGCTCTGAAACAGCTTATTTACCTTTTCCTTCTCTTCCGCCAAAGCATCCTCAGATATTCAGAGGACTGCTTTTCTCAAACCCGTTCTCTTTCATTTCTAGGGTATAAACTATCTCTAGTCGAGGTCCAAAGACTAAAAGCATCTATGAGAATTACCTTCACTTCTCTAAATTTTAGCATAGCTCCGAACACATAATCAAAACACATTTTGCCATTACCTTGTCCTTCTACAAGGTTTATTCAGCACTGGCCCAAATCTCCTTTACTTTCCTTTGCATGTGCTTCAAACTCCCGCGGTGTCCATCACTGTACCCCACTTACTGGAGCCCCAACATTGAGGCACTATCTGACCAAGCCCGCTCTGTCAGTCAAGAAGGTCTCCAGCACAGGAGAAAAAGGAAAAAGACAGTTAGACAACATTGTAGCATGACCCCAGTCAATTCTGAGACTGAAGGCCACAACTGGACTTTTTGTTGTCATGTTTTACCCAGGGAACTGGTGAGCCCAGAGCTAGTGACCCCAAAGGAGAAAAAGAAATCCCGTGTTGTTATTGTTGTTGTGGTTGTTGTTGTTCAAAGTGATTAAGCACTTTCATCTATAGGGGTAGCAGTCAGTCCTGCCCAGCAGCTGGATGCTGCTCCTTGGGGGAGCTACTGAGCAGGAGTAGGCTACAAGGGAAGGGACATGTCAAGAGAAACATGGTTAATAATGATCTGAAAAGGAGAAAGATTTATATGGTTTAAAGAAAAGCCATAGTACAAAGGAAGGACTGTAGGAGCCAGAAGGGTCAAGATCCCACAAGAAAACTCACAAAAGCTACCAACCTGGGCTCATAGAGGCTCACAGAGACAACCACCAACCCAGAGAGCTTACCTGGGCCTGATCTAGGCTCACTGCATATACATTACAGTTGTGTACCTTGGTTTTCTTGTGGAACTCCTAACAGCAGGAGCATAGGCTGTCTCTGTCTCTGATGCCTGCCTTTGGGACCCTTTTGACCTGTTGGGTTGCCCGGTCCAGCTTTAATAGATGAGGTGCCTAGTCTTACTGCAATTTGTTATGCCATGGTTGGTTGATATCCACCGGAGATCACAGATATGGAGGGGGAGTGGATGGGAGAGGGAGACAGAGAACTGCAGTCAGGCTGTTAAAAGCATTTAATTAGGAAGGAACAGAGGGAGAAAGTGAGAGAGGGAAGGAGGGATGGAGGGAGGGAGGG
>NW_022196896.1:53147584-53192270 GCF_008632895.1 Mastomys coucha | reverse complement strand
GGAGGAAAGGAGTCAGAAATCCTTGCAGGTAGCCAAAATCATATGAAGAAAGATCCAAATGACAAAACGTCTGTGGATCAAGCTCACTGGTTTTCCGTTCTTAAAACAAAGGCTGTCATGGGAGTATTTTGTTTTGTTTTGGTGAGGTTTTTATCATGCACAGTAGTAGTCTAGCCAAGCAGTTATTTCAAAACGAGTTTTCAAGCTAAAACGCCAATGTGCTTCCCTTCCATTTTCCTCATGCTCAGTTGGAAGTCCAGCTTTATTAGCTATAAAAGATGGCAGATTAACTTCTCTACAGAAAATATCACTTTATTCTAGTTTGATTGTAAAACTGTGATGACCTTGGACTGTGAATGTGGCATGATCAGAGGGAAAATTTAAAAATAAAAAAAAAAAATGCCCATTCAGTCTACAGACAGGAATATGAAGGTGTGAAAATACTCTAAAGGCGGATGGCCTGTGAGAGCTACCTTCCTTCATTCACCCAGTAAAAGTTCTCTTGATTGAGGGCACGATACTTTTCGACACAAGTCCAAGAAATATGACTTCTGTGCTTTATAAATCAGCACAGCCAATCTATTCAAAAGATTGTGTATCTCTCACCAGGAAAAATCGCTAAAAGATCATCTCAGCAGGAACAGTGAGTTCCTTATAGACTAGCCATTCAAGAAGAAAATTCTTTGGGATACATAAATAAAACCCCGACATTCTGAAAAACGATTTAAAAATGATTCTATAGCAATCCAAGTCACTCCCGGGTCTTGGATTTTGAACAATGCTATTTCCTGTGAAGCAATACCTTATAGAATCATATCCCAACCTCACCAATGGATTGCATTTTAAGTAATTGATATTGCACATATGCAGGCTGGGGGCACAAGGACACTAAGCTTGTCACACAAGACAGCTGAGTGGAGAAGAGGGTGTGATACTCTTAAAGCATTTAAATGATGATTCATTTCTTGGAACAAAACAGCTGGCTTCTGTGTTGCCCTCTTCATTAGCAAACATATGTCATTTAGAAATTCTTAAGACCTTGCTGATGAGAAATTCGATTCTGTAAAACAGGTGTATCTCAAACTCCAGGGACCATTCCTACCACTTGGAATCTTTTTAATTGCTTCAGAATGTTAAGTGGAGTTAGAAAAAGCCGAGAGCGTATCTGTTCCATCTTCCTACCCACATAAATGATTTGTCTAAAAGAGTCTACAGGGAACTTGATGCTGTGCGTGATATCAATGTACCTATGAAAGCATTTTTTTAAAAAATTATCATTAATGAAGGAACAGCTCTGCCAATAAACCGTGTATGTAGTCCACACAGAAAGTCTAAAAGTAGCACTGGCTGGAAGAAGGAAGTCGACTCTGCGCGCGCATCCACTTCCTGTCTGTTCTGGATCAGTCTCTTGGCTCTTTAGACCTGTGTCTTTCACAGTGAAGATGTAAACTCCTTGGGGGATCTCCACTTATGCTTGTGATATGATCAGGGGTCCCAAACTCTGCCTGTACCCAGAAGGCCTGTTCCTGAGCCCCAAGCATAGGGAATCGGAGGAAAGGGAGATCGGTATCTCTGTTCCTTAAATACAGACGAGGTGATCCGGACATTCAGTTGGGGCTGGGAACCACTGTGGGATTGAATGAGTATTAGCTTTGGCATCAAAATAGTTACGTCACCTTGGAAGCCACCTCCTTACCCTAAGCACTAGGTTCTCAGTATGTAAAGCAGACATAATCATCTACGGGAAGAACTGATGGAAGGATTAGAGGAGGCTAAAGAGATGACCTTTCCTGGAAGCACAATTCTCGATGCAAATTAGGCTGTCAATAAACACTCCTTTTTCTACCTGTATACGTGGCACAAATGCAGACAAGCAGGTGTGCACGCACATGCAACTGTGCACACACAAAGTAAATAAATATTTAAAGAAATATAGCTAGCACACTTTAAATTTCATAACCATTACCTCAAAGAACTTATGAGTTCTTAAGCTTAAAATTCAAAGGAACCCAGAGAAAAGTCTAGGAATTACGAAAGATAAATACCTGTAGATAGAACAGTAAATATTGTTTTACAAAATTCACCTCAGGCTGGAGGAAAAAGGCTCAGAACTACCTGTAATGTAGGGCTATGTTTAACTCAAGAATCAAGTAGTTATTTGGGGATGCTGATAAATTCTTTAAAAAAAAAAAAAAAGTGCTACAGCTCTGATATCTAGTCACGATGTCACTCCTGCCTACAAGGAAGCCATCTCCAACTGTACCCTTTCTATGTCACATACAATTCCCTCTTCAACATTTTTGACCAGCACATCTTAGACATTCCCAGACTGTTGCTGTCACCCCGTCAGCAAGTTTCGTCTTTGCCCACAGCCTTCACCTCCACCCCAAGGGAGATGCTGTGGACAGCTGGCAGATTCGTTTTTCTTTCTATAATCACTGACTCCTCCACACACACCCCCCAACACACACACACCTAAAATAAGAAATAAGTCCTCCAAAGAAAACCAGAGCAGACTGTTGTGTCACTTAAATACAAAAATAAATAAAGAATGGTTTGGGTACACCAGAACAAAACTATAATTCTTTTCTCCTCTGTGTGTCCTGTCCTTGAAAAGTGATTAACATTGTTCCACATTAATTTTAAATGTCCTAATGAAATGTTATGGATTTCTGGAAGGCCTAAGGCATGGATGAGAGCAAAGACACCTTATTAGGAAGACAGTGTGACTAGATTTTCAGATCTTTACCGAGGCCCTGAACCCAGTGGGATTCTGTGGGATAAAGGACATTTCTCTGCACTCAAGTACTTCTGCTTTTTCTTGAGAGGGTGACATTGGGCTGCCGGATTTACAGGGTCCATTGGCCCTCAAGGACACAGAGGAGAACTTGTAAGTATTTTAGCTTTGAGGACAGAGGAAGAAAGAAAAAGTAGATGAAAAATTAAAAACATTTTCCCCAGTTTCATGGTTCTTAAATCCAATACTCTGAATAGCATTGTCTAGGCAAGTACACACCATGCCGGGCACCAGGCCCTCTCTGTATTAAGTTACTTAACTCATATAAAAAGTCCCCATGAGGTAACCCATTCTGTACACAGGTTTGGCTGGCTCTAGATTCCAGGCTCTAAAATGATTTAGTTGCCTGGATATGACTAAATACCTGATCTAAAATGAAAAACACAATCAATATATCAAGACTGGTACAAATTTACCTTTACAATTGAAAATGCTTCTCTCTCTCTTTCTCTCTCTCTCTCTCTCTCTCTCTCTGCTCAAACCTTTGCTCTCAGTACACCTCTGAAATTATTTTCCTTTCTGTTTTCTGTGAGAATGAAGTGAGATCACAAGCTGCCTTCCAATATTGCTGTGGCTGGTGTCTTGGAAAACTTTTCTTTGGATGGAAAAGAAAAAGGGAAGAAAGTAAAACCATATCACATGTATTCAAATAGAACCACTGAAGAGACTGAAAGTGTGTGTGTGTGTGTGTGTGTGTGTGTGTGTGTGTGTGTGTGTATCTGTGTATGTGTTCTTGAGCCTAGAGTTCAACAATTTGGCAACCCTAGCTAGTCAGCAGCTCCTAGGAATCCTGCTGTCTCTTCCTCCCCAGCCCTGGGATGGCAAGCCAACATTGCCATTGTCCTGCTTTGATATAAGTTCTGTGCATGAAACTCATTCTTGTGCAAAACAACAACAACAACAAAAACAGAATATCTAGTCATTATTTTGAAACATGGTACACCTTTTAAAATTGCTTTCACCTGTATTCCAGAATGACTTAGGGATATGGATTTATTGAGGATGAAGGATGGAGAGGTCAGTAAAATGCTTGAGTGGCAAACAGAAGCATCAGGAAAAGCATTCAGTGCTACTACGCTGACCTCCACCTCTGCTTCAGCTTCACTTGGGCTCCTTCAACAGTGCTAGTCATTGTCCCTGGCAGCTTTAAAATCACCAGCCCGCCTGTGGACACTGGTTATTGACCTGGTCCCGTATCTTCCATGTTCTGTCCAGGCCTTCCTAGGAGCTTTTTAACAGTGTCCTCCAGCTAAGGATTTCAAACGGTCTGGGAACTATTATGGGATTCTTCCCACTGCTTACCTGCTCCTGTGAGCCACTCACACCATACCCTAACCCCTCCTTGCGCTCTCTACTGTCTCCCAGCCTAATGATACCCACCTCGATTTTAACTTTGCACCATGGCAGATGTGACAAATAAGACACAAGGCAGAAAAGGACTTTCTGCCAATACCTGCTGTACTCTAAGCAAGAGTGCTACCTTGAAGCCTGCAATTCTAACTCAAGAGTTCTGGGTGGCACCTGGAAGCTTGTGTGACCCACACGTGACATTAGTGTTGCTCCAGCATCACTGAAGGTTGGAGTAGTGCAGCCTTCCTAGGCACCAGGGGCCTTTCTCTTCTTAATGGACTCCCTCTGGCTTTCCCTCCTGCCTTCAGTGTTCATAGGGAGCCTGGCTACCCAATCGGGCCAATCTTAGTCTTGACCTTTTTAATGAAGCAGAAATAACCTTTGGGGCTGAAGAGATGAGTCAGTGGTTCAAAGCACTGGCTGCTCTTCCAAAGGACTCAGGTTCAATTCCCAGCACCCACACAATGGTTTACAACCATCTGTAACTCCAGCGCCAGGGGATCTGGTGTCATATTATGATCACCATGAGCACCACGCATACATATGGTGCAGACACACAAACAGGCAAAACAACAGTTCCCAAAATTTAATAGATAAAGAAAGGGGAACTCTAAAAGTTAAAATGGGTACCCCCAGTTGTCTTCAGGGAAGATGAGACTAGAGACTAAATAACAAGCTTGTGCTTAGCCAGCATCCTACAATGTTGAGCCAGGCCTGGAGGGGTAGACCTGTTATCCCAGCTATTCTAGGGATCGGGCAGGAGGATCACAAGTTTGGATAGCTTGGGATACAGAGTGAGTTGAAGTCCAAACCTGGCAACTTAATTAAATCTTATCTCAAAACTAAATGGCAAAATGAGAGGACAAAGGATCCAGTTCCATGTTAAAGCATGGCCCTGTATTAATTCCCAAGGAACGGGGATTGAACATGGGTTTTGAGGATGCCGGGACTCTGTCAAGAGTGTTACGACATAAGAACAAGCAGAGGCAGAAGCAACACAGCCCACCGCAAATGCCTCAAACCTTAACAGTCAAGTGCATAATTCTAGAACAAAAATCTGAAATGTGGGAGTATAGACAAGGCCCTGATCTAACATGTAAAAAAACCATCGGTAATAAAAAAGTGAAATCCTGTTAGGTAGTTAACAGTTTGTATGGTCACACCAAGTAACAGATATGTGGCTTAGTCCAGGGAAAGTTACTCACACTATAGGGGCAGCCCAGTTCACTAGGAAGAAATGGCTGTTCAAATTCCTACACAGCCACTTGTCAAGCTGAATTGAATCCCATTGCTTCATCCTTGGATACACACAATCTCAGTCACCACTGAAGAGGAATTGAGACTGAAGAATCCTGAGGGGGCCTCACCATCTCTCACTTGCAGGCAGCTCCTGTCATCTCTGATGACACTCTGATTACAGGTCACTGCTAGAGTTAGGTACTCATTCCAATGAAATTACAAAAGATCTAGAGAATGTAGGAGAAGGGGATTCATGGTGCATTGTGCCTAGCACAGAGAACATGGGAATCTCAAAGAACAGCTTTCAATAATCACTCCCTGCCCCTGTCCTGGAGTAAGGTATCCAAGAGAGTAACAATCCCATAATGATGATTCTTACATTCTCTTGATTTCATACAGGAAACTCTTTAAAGTTTATGGTTTCCATCTTATTGACTATTCACTCAATTCAAATAATAAATAAATCTGATTTTAAAATCAAAGCAGGCAGATGGAAACAAAAAAAAGTGACTTTAAAATCAGGCTGTCCAGGTTTTATATACATCATTCTACTTTTCTGTGCCTCAGTTTTCTCAACTGTATACGGTTATACTAAGAGCAAATTCCCATTGACACCTGAGGTTAACTAGAGTGTGTCTGTCTGTGTGTGCCTGTGCATGTGTATATGCATGTGTGCTCATGTGTGCATGTGCATGTGTGTACATGTATGTGCATGTGTGTACACGTGTGCCTGCATGCATGTGCACATGTGTGTGAATGTGTGCATGCACATGTGTGTGTCTGTCTGTGCATGTGTATGCATATATGTGAATGTGTACATGTGTGTGTATCTGTCTGTGCATGTGTATGCATGTGTGTACATGTGTGCATCTGTGCATGTGCACATGTGTGTGAATGTGTGCATGTGCATGTGTGTGTGTGTGTGTCTGTCTGTGCATGTGTGCATTTGTGCATGTGCGTGTGTGTCTGTGTGTGCCTGTGCATGCATGTGCATGTGTTTGTGTAAGATGTGAAGGTTAGTAACATAGTAACATCAGGGAGAATACCAGTCAACGGAGCTTATACCTCAAATCTATCTTTCCAGTGAACCTTCTCCCTAACCCCAAGAGCAGCCAACATCAGTTCTACCCACTTGTGCTGTTCATCCTGTAATTAACCCCTTTGTGTCATTTTAATTAGAATACAATGGACACTTTAATGACCATCCTTAAAATAATGCTTTTGTGTGTTTAAATGCACAGTTCCCCCAGGTGGGAAACTCTAATGCATCCCTGTCATTTGATGGTTACCCACACCCATTTCCCTCCACTTTCAGATGAGTGTATTCATCTTCACTTTGCAATCAGAAGCTTTAGCCTTGGGCAGCATTTCAATTTGACTGCTGTTGGGAGCCTCAGCATAGTATTAAAATGCTTAGCTCCACGCTCATTTGGGACCATGGAGGAATCTGTAAATTAATTCTCACTTCCCCCTGTCTGAGTTGGTTTCTAAGTGTTTATAATTGATTCTGTTTTCTGCCCATTTTCCTAGGGGGAGCCTTTAACAAAAGGTGAAAAGGGAGATAGAGTAAGTAGTGTTTATCACTGTCTTGGGTTTTCTATTTCATTGATTTTTCCTCTCCATTTTGTTGCCTGGCACCTAATACATTTGATAAAGTAAGTTTCCTGAAAATTGTACTTTCTTCTGTGGTTTTTAACTCTTATTTTTAATCCTTGAAAAGAGCTACCATGTGATAACATTTAAACATTTGGCTTTTACTGGCTTTCTTTTGTACTTGTACTTTTATTTTACATTTATTGGGAGTGACAGTATGTGTATGCCACATTGAGTACATGCCTTGCTATGTTTATTATGGTCAGAGGACAACTTGTAGGAGCCTGTTCTCTCCTTCTGCCTTGTGGGTCCTGAGGATTAAATTCAGGTCTTCAGGCACAGCAACAACTGCTTTTACTCTCTTGAGTCAGCTCGCCAGCTTTATTCTGGTTTTCTTTAGCCTATGTTATTCCTGAGATTGCATGGAGGTGGGGTGGGGATTCCACTATTTTGGTCCAAATTTGAAGCAAGCTTTTTTAAATATTAAATACTAACCGAGAGATGAACTTTAATCATGACCACTCCCTGGAATTTCCCAGCTGAGTGGCCCCAGGGTTTTCATGGACAGAACTCATAGGCTACCATACCTGCCCATGAGGGTTTGTTATTTTCCAAGAACGACAACTCCCAGCATTCCAGGAAGTTACTGATCCTTGGACAGATAGGGCTTACTGGCTAATTTTGGGTATTACACCTACAGCTATCAGTGACGAGGCCTCATTGTCATAAAAGTCATCAAGTAAGAATACGTAAACTACAAAACTGGCAATGCAGGCTTTCAGAAAATTTGTTAAAGACACAAATTGGATTTTCAAGTAAGCAATGGAAATAAGAAAATATCTTACTATTTTATATAATCTCTTTTTTTGTTGCTTTTTATTAAGCACCTGGGAGGAGAATCACCAGTGTATATCTCTTTATTCTTCTTTATTCTATTATACTATAATAGACATATTATAATATATTATATAATATATACAGTATTATAGAGTATATTATATGTACACATACATGTATACATTATATGTGTGTTATATAACATGTATGCTATATAATGTATATGTTATAAAATATGTAATATTATATATTTATATTAAGTTTTATGAAAATTCTATCAGTCTATTCTATCCTGACTCATATCTGAGGTTGGTGATAATTTGATGGTAAATGAGTCATTGCTGATGTGTCATGATATCACATGAAGAAATGAAGTGAGGTATTCTGTTACTTACTAGCAATAAGGATTTTGAATGTTTTAGAGTGAGCATTGTTTGATGGCATAGTTTCCATAATGTCCCCCTTTGTTATGTGTTAACTGGTAGAAAGTCAATTAAAGTATCAAGATGTCCCACCCCATCTGGATTTAGGAATGAACCATATGGTGATTGTTTTATTTACAGGGAGAACCCGGCCTATTAGGACCACAGGGAATAAAGGTAATCTGGCATCTCAGTCACAGTTGCAACCTTAACAAGATGGTAAAAATAATAGTAACATTTAACTTTCCTTTCCACTCATGCATTTAGGGAGAACCTGGAGATCCTGGTCCCCCTGGTTTACTAGGAAGCCCAGGGCTAAAGGTATGTATTTCATAAATAAACGTGTGTCAGAAATCACTATTTGGAAATAATTAAAGAATTATTCAAGCCGTCCCGCATTCAAAGTCTTTGGTGTGCTGCTCGTTTTCATCAAGATGTTCTCAAAAACTTTATCTTGTTTCCATGGTGACCTCCATCCCACTGACTACAATTATTACAAACATAGAAGTTAGGTCTTTTGGTATACAATGAGATTTTTAAAATTCATTTTCAGAGCAAATTCACAACAGCATCCATAAAGGCTTTAAGAGTAAACAGCATCAGTTAAATCTACAACCCTGTGCCACATTCCTAACAGGAAGAGGATTTGAGATCTATTTCTTCACTGAAATAATGCATCCCTGTGATGCGTAAGTTTCCCATGGGGAAATTCTACAGGAGTGTCTCAAGATAAAGCAGTTGGGGGAAGTGAGGAGAGACTTGAGTGGAATGATCCCAGTCAGTGCTTTGGGCTCATTACCCCATTATCACCTACTGGTAAAACAGACCCATTAGTGAAACATCTCAGAACTATATTATTAAGCTCTGGGCACATGTCAGCAAAATACACAGAAGGTAGGATGCTGAAAGTCTATCTCTTCCCAATAAAAGTCTTGTTGTTGCATTTCACGAATATTCAGATACTATATAGTTTTATGAAAACTTAAAGTATATACCATCTCCTACTTTAGGGTCAGCAAGGACCTGCAGGTTCCATGGGGCCCAGAGGACCACCAGGAGATGTTGTATGTATTATATCATCACTCTTTTGAAATAAAATTGATGTCAGTTAATGAGCTGATTATGCTGCATTCTCCAAAACCATAAGGTCAACTCCACTTCTAATGCCAGGGGCTACTGGGGAGTCCATTGAAGTGGATCTGAATAAAGGAATCTTTGAAATTCAAGATAACTCAATAGTCTGTCGGTAGTCAATACTACTGCAGAATGGAGGAAAACAAATATCTAAAGAAATAAGAAAAAAACAAAAAAGACAGACAGCAAGTGTTTGCAAATTACATTCATATACTTGAGTTCAAATATCCATTTTCATGCTATATGATAAGCTCACTGTAGCACTCTCTCTGTCTCTCTGTTTCTTTCTCTCTCTGTTTCTCTCTGTGTGTTTCTCTCTGTTTCTCTCTCTCCCTCTCTCTCCCTCTCTCTCTCTCTCTCTCTTTCTCTCTCTCTCTCTCTCTCTCTCTCTCTCTCTCTCTCTCTCTCTCTCTCTCTCTCTCTCTCTCTCTCTCTCTCTCTCTCTCTCTTCCCATATTCCTACTTGTTGGATAATCTCCTAGCTTCCCCATGGGAACTGAGAGCTAATCATCAAATACTAGATCAAAATGGAGAAAATTCCTGACTACAACTCTTAGTGACTCTCTGCCCATGACTAAGATTCTAGCTGGCCAGACTTGAGATCTGCCCTCCTTCCACTGACTTGGGAGCATCCCTATGACTTCTTTTCTTGCTCTCAAGCTTACTGCCTGAGCCTTCTGGAGGCTACTGGTTGACCCTCATAGTGGGCTTGTTAATCTGAATATCTGATCCATAGGAAATGTTTTTTGCCCCTCGTTGTCTTAGTTATGGTTTTACTGCTGTGAACAGACACCATGACCAAGACAACACTTATATTGGGACAACACTTCATTGGGACTGGCTTACAGTGTCAGCGGTTCAGTCCATTATCATCATGGCAGGAAGCATGGCAGCCTCCAGGAAGACATGGTGCTAAAGCAGAGGCTGAGAGTTCTGCATCTTGATCCAACTGCAGACAGGAGAGGATTGTCTGTCTTTTATAGCTAGGGGGAAGGTCTCAAAGCCCACGCCCAAAGTGACACACTTCCTCCAACAAGGCCCCACCTCCTAATAGTATCACTCCTTGGACCAAGCATATTCAAACCACCACTCCTACAAGCCATTATTGGACCACTTCAGGGATATCTTCTGGGAAAATACCATAAAAAAGAGAGAAATGTTGGTAACACAGGATGAAACATGAAATACTCTGGTTAGACAGAACTGTCGGTACCAAGGAAATAAAAAGAGAATAAAATCAAAATGAAAAGAGACCCTATGCAAAAGCATAATAAAAATATTTTGATATTTATTAGTTGGGCTGAAGTGCTTGCTCCCAGGCCCTACCATCTCACCCCCTTCTTAGTAACTATATAGGTGGGATGTTTTAATTCCCCTTTTCTGTTTCCCATTATGGCTGTTGACTTCACTTGAGACAAGAAGCCATACTTATCTCCAAATAACACTTCCCCTAAGGCTAAAATCAACAATACCTTGTATATAGATGTTTGAATTCCATTCTCTTACAAAGGTACAAGGCTATTACATTAAGAGATGTTCTAACTGCTCATTTTCCTTCATTTTGCATTTTCTAGGGATTGCCAGGAGAACATGGTATCCCAGGGAAACAAGGCATGAAGGGAGAAAAGGTAGAGTTCAGATTTCACTTTTGTGTATGATTCATGTAGATAGAAAGAAAAAAACCAAAGATCCTAATATCGTGGAAGCAGCATAAGATTACAAGGCTTGAGCCTCCCAGGATGTATCAGTACAAGGCACAGATGTTCATGTAAATTGTGTCCCTGATGTCATGCGTGATTGAAGTGATGGAGCACAGAAACTTGAGATGGGAAAATGAGCTAACCTAGAAGTGGGGCCATTAGAGGTGAGGCTAAGCTGTGCATTCCCGGAAGCCTCGTAGTCTTTTACTACCTGCTTCTCGATATGTCATATGCATATTAATATAATATTGCATCACTCTCAGGAAATAAGGCATTTCGATCATCTAAAAAAAAATCCTCCTGAATAGACACGCTCTTTGTTCCTGTCTTCACACATGAGTCGGCGTTTCCTAGTACTGCCAAACTTTGTGTAGCCGAACTCACACGTCAGAACCTGAATGTATCTTAGATAACGAGCGGAGCACCCAGAGTGAGCTGGGCACTTGGTAAATGCATTGGAGGGGCTGAATTTAGAACGGAACATAGGATGAACTTGGATTGGCTATGACAACATAAAGCAAGGGAAACTACTGTCTCCCAACTTCCCAACATGAACTTCAGCAGAAAAAGTAAGAATTGCATTTTGTTTCCCACAGGGAGATCCAGGTGGAAGGCTAGGCCCTCCTGGACTTCCCGGTCCGAAGGGTGATGCTGGGCCTCCAGGGATGAGTCTGCCGGGGAAACCAGTAAGTACTGCCCTGTGACTGGGAGTGCCCCTGAGTGTTCATTCACTGCTAATTTTGAGCCCCCAGTTTTAAGACACAAGTGTGATTTTTTTTTAAGCCTACCCAAAAGAAAATTCATCTTCTACCATAGCACAGAAAGACAAAACATTTTGAATGTTTCACTGTAAGCCAAGAGGTCGCCAAGAGGACAGATGATAAGCAAGCACACAACATTTTACATCTCATCTGAGATAGTTCAAGGGTGTCAGGACTCTGTGTGCTGATTTCTGAGCTCTCTATAGAACAAATGTTCCACATCGCCTTCCCAGAGGTTTAAGCTATCCCCACAAACCATTGCTCATAGAAAGTGTGTGTGACCCATGCTCTGCTCAAGACATGGGAAAACTCTATCACCTGAAAACCCGAAAGGCAATATGCTCATTTGATTTGCCCATTTCCCCAACCCTCCTTTGCCCATTATATCAACAACTAATGGTGATGATTCTCAAGATTAGATGTTTAATTTCACAGATAAAACCTCTTACACTTTTAAGCTAATTGTACAAAATCTATAACCTTGCAAAATAGTCCCTCTGTGTTTAAGTAAGCGGCTTACTCAAGAAAAACAAAGGCAAGTGAGTAAATCAGAGTTTTGAATTATGACTTCTAATTTTTTAATTATTTAGAAAAAGAAATGTAGTTATCTGGCTTTTTTTTTTTCTCCTTTTAGGGGTTAGATGGAAATCCGGGATCACCTGGTCCACGTGGGCCAAAGGTATATGAATTTCATAGCTAATTTTAAAAGAATTAATAGTTAAGAAAAACAGAACTGGAAATGTGTCTGTCTTGTGCCTCGAATTAATTAGAGCCTTTGGTTTCACAGGGTGAAAGAGGTCTGCCAGGGATCCATGGTTCCCCCGGGGACACAGGCCCACCAGGAGTAGGAATCCCCGGTAGAACAGTAAGTAATACTCAGACGTTGATTGAAACCCATTGGTTGTGTTATGTGTCCACTCTTATTTAGTGTGGTCCTTAAAATCTTACATAAAACAGTAAGTCGAGGAAAAGAAATAGAAGAGTTACAAATGGAAAAGGAGGGATTCAAACTACACCTGTTTAGACACAACTCGGTCTTTATGCTTAAAAGACCCTGAAGACATTGCTAGAAAACTTTTAGAGCTGAAAAACAAATTTCAGCAAAAAGCCAAACACAATGTCAGTGTTTAATATAGCAGCCTATCTATTTAGTATTAAGAAACTTGACAAGAAAGCTCACGGAAAGGGAACCTCACACAATTAGCCTTGGAGTGGGGACTTCCTAAAAATAAGCCTGACTAAAGAGGTCAGAAGCATGTTCAATGGAAACCTGAAGGTACAGAACAAGACCTGTGGGGTTGGGGACATTGCTGATGCTCATAAGCCAGCAGAATTAATGCAATGAGAATGTCAATATTACCAAAAGCCACCCGATGGATTCATTGTAATCTCCACCAAAATTCTAATGATGTTCTTTACAGAACCAGGAAAAGCAATGCTAATGTGCATGTGGAAACACAAAAGACCATGGACAGCAAAGGCAATCCTAAACAGAAAACACTTCTAGAAATATCGTAACACCTGATCTCAACTTATGCTACAGAGACATACTGTCAAGGCGGCATGGTTCTGCCACATGAGCAGGCATGTAGACCAAGGGAATAGAATAGAAGACTGACAAAACCACACTGCCACAAACACCTAATTTTTGAAAAAAAAAAAGAATGAAATATATTCATTGGACTACAAGATAGCTTGAAGAAATGGCACTGGGGAAAACAGATCTTGACATATGGAAGAAAAAAAGAATACACTCCATATCACTTACCCTGAAGAAAATCGCTCAGAATGAAATCATGAGCTTTAATATAAAATGAGAGACTGCTAGTGGAGGCATTAGAAAACTCTTTGAGATACAGGTATAGGTAAAAACTTTCTGGAAAGAAATAGAGTAGCATAGAAAATAAAAAAAAATAAAAATAGGAAAATATGAAACTAAGAAGCTTCTACACAGCACAGAAACAACCACCAGGCTGTAGAGACAGCCTACACAATGACAAAGATTGTATCAGTGTGCTACTCAAAAAAAAAAAAAGCAAAAAACAAACAAAAACAAACAAGAAATAAAAACAAAACAAAAAGAAACTTCAAAAGTTGAAAGCCTAAATAAATAAAATTCTCTAAATTGTTCAATCAATAATGGGCTAATGAACTAAATAGCTCTTAAAAGAAGAAATACAATAACCAATAGACAAAATGTGTAACATCCTTATCCATCAAGGAAATACAAGTTAAAGCTGCTCTCAGGAGGACTGGAGAGATGAGTCATTAGTTAAGAGCTTGTACTGAGCTCTGAGGACCTTCCGGACAAAGTGAGTTCAGTTCCCAACACCCACATCAGGCAACTTACAACATCCTGTAACTCCAGCTCAGGGACATCCAACACCAAGACCCCCATACATGTGCACATGCATCACATGTATATACACAGACACATAAACATACAAACACACACATAAAACTACAAATAAAATAAATGGCTTTTTAAAACTGATTTCAGACTCCATCTCCCCCTAGTCAAAAAGTTATCATCATGACAAATGACAAATATTGATAATGATAATGAGGAAAATGTAACTCTTATCTACAGCTGGTGCAGATACAAACTGCTACAATGTCTATGGAAAGCTGAAAATACAACTACCACATGACCCAGCTATGTTACTCTTGAGTACATATCAAAAGCATTCTAGCTCAGCGTTCCACAAAGAGACTTGTCCATCCATGTTTATTACTTCAATATTCACAATAGCTAAGAAATGAAACCAGCCCCCAGATGTTTCTCAATACATAAAGAAAAGGTAATACGTACCCACAAGGAAATTTTATTCATCCCATAAAGGAAAAAGGAAATCATGACGTTTGCAGGAAAGTGTAGCTCTGTGTGTGTGTGTGTGTGTGTGTGTGTGTGTGTGTGTGTGTGTGTGTGTGTGATATAAGTAGACATGAAATCATGGAGGGAAAGAAAAGATCATAAAGAGGGTAGGGGGAAGTAAAAGAGGGTAATGAAAAGCATGTGACAGGAAGTAGGAGGGGTTTCATATGGTGAGAATGGAGACCACCAGGAAGAAAATGGGCCCGAGGAAGGCAGTGGGGGAGGGAAACATTTAAGAGCAACATGTCTATGAAAATGCCATAATGGAGCCCATTCCTTTATATACTGCCTAAAAGAGGATAAAACACTGTATCAAGAACTCATTAAAGAGGCAACATGTTTATAGGGGGAAAATTATCAGTTAGGGACACAACTGAAAGGCAACAAAGAGCTTAGATAATAACAGTGTGGTGAAAAATTTTTAAAGAAGATAAGAAACCAAGCAAACACTGATGCTAACTGCTTAAAAGAAAAAACGTTAAAAAAATAATAATAA
Organism: Mastomys coucha; assembly: GCF_008632895.1. Classification (NCBI taxonomy): domain Eukaryota; kingdom Metazoa; phylum Chordata; class Mammalia; order Rodentia; family Muridae; genus Mastomys; species Mastomys coucha. Next base: position 53,177,066 of record NW_022196896.1, on the reverse strand, counting down.
TAAAGCTCACTATGTAGCCCTGGCTGGTCTAAAACGCACTACATAAATCAGGCTGATCTAGAACTCAGAGAACTGCCTGCCTCTTCTTCCCAAGCTCTAAAGTCTGTGCCACCACAAATGTCTTGGCAAGCTTGAACCTCACTGGAGTTATTTCAACCCCAGTATTTGGGAAGTAGCCATCTTCTCCCTCCAACGAACACAGGTGTGGGCTGGTTCTAACGAAAACTGAGGGACACGTATGGGTCTCGCCAGGTCCTCTGTGTATGCCGTGACTGTTAGCTTGGTGTTTCTGTGGGACTCCTAACGGTGGAAGCGGGTGTGTCTTGACTCTTTTGCCTGTGCTTGGTACTCTTCTCCTCCTATTGGGTTGCCTTGTCCAGCCTTGATAATGTATCTTGTTTTGTCATGTTGAGTTGTCTCTTAGAGGTTTGTTCTTTGCTGAAGAGGAAATGGAAGAGGGGTGGATAGGGGAGAAGAGGGCTGAGAGGAAGCTGGAGGAGTGGAGGGAGGGGGAACTGTGATCAGAATGTATTGTATGAGAGAAGAATCTATCTCCAATTAAATATGCAAGTAGATGAATAGACAAACAAACAGGAAAATGAGCCAATGAAGAAAGGAAAGGAAGCCCAGGCTCCGAGCCTCACGAGCAATTGGTTTCTAATCTGAGAGAATCTGGACACATCACTGATACACTCCTCTGTGTGCAACAGCATCATGGAGAGAAAGAAACCCCTAGGTGTCCGAGCAAAGTCTCACACTGCTAGCCTCAGACATTTGGCCTCCGGATACTGCTTAATGTCATGATGAGCTTTCTAGAAATGGTGTGTGGGGTTTCCGGAGCTTTTACATTATTCAGGCATCAAACCCTGTGGCTCTGCTCATAAACAGAGGGGAATTTGTGGATCGTCCTGGTAGAATCTGGATAATTCTCTCGCATTTTTTACATAGGGCTCCCAAGGACCAGCCGGAGAGCCAGGTATTCAGGTATGTGCCTTCACTAAGTTTTCAGCGAAACGAGTTTCGTTTTCTCGACCGCTGGAAATTACTGAAAAGAAGTTCCTAAGCAATTTTTAATGTTTTTCCCCCTAGGGTCCTCGAGGTCTGCCTGGGTTGCCAGGAACTCCAGGGATGCCAGGGAATGACGTAAGGACATTTTCCCAACTCTCATCCCATGTTTGTTTTAATTTTCTCTAACTTGCAGAGGTTTGAATAAGTTGCCTTTCTTTCTAGGGAGCTCCAGGGAAAGATGGAAAGCCAGGCCTTCCAGGCCCCCCAGGTGACCCGGTATGTAGACAGGCTTTGCCTGATTTATGTATCTTTAATGTACCCGGAAGCCAAACAGCCTACCAAGCAAATTTTGCTGTCCAAACTAATTACAATGCTCAGTGTCTGCTTGGTGATTTTGTTTATCCCCATTATTTTGTAGAGGGGAAAAAAAATTCAAGCTGGGTCAGCATTATTGTGTGTATGTGTGTGCGTGTGTGTGATGAATACTTATTTCCTAGGGGTATAATTCAGCTGTACAATCTTGCCCCAGGCTGAGCCTTAGCATTTAATGTCTTTGTTCCATGGCAAATTGAGATAAAATAGATAGCCACAATTTCTGTTCTTCCCAATTCTGGTGAGTAAATGAATTTCATTTTCTAAATGAAGGTTTTCAGGTAAGTTACCTCCAATGTGGTATATCACCATTGATGGAGTGCCTCTGAACAGATGAGATGATTAAATTATGAAAATTGGATTGAAAAAAATCACAGAAAACGCATTAAGATACTAACCGTGTGTTACATAGTTTTATTTCTGTTAAACCTCACTAGGAGTGACAGTAAATCCCTTTAAACAGCCTCAGCTCCAACACTTGAATTTTTGAGAGGTCCATATGGCACATGGCATTGTATTAAGAGTCCTGTATAATAAAATCCAAATCTGGCCTCTCGCTGGGTTCACGGATCTCCTTAGCTCCCATACTGCTCCTGCCTTGGAGCCTTCAGTAGCTGCATGCAGCAGCATTATCTGGCCTTCCTTTAGCGCCATCACTGAATACTGTGCCCCTCACACAGATCCTGTAGACAGACAACCCTCAGCTTATTACTGTGCTTCTCTCTGAAAGGACATTTTAAGACCTGTAATGCAAACACAGCCCATGTTCCCCAGGTGTCTGTCTTGCCCCTCTGAAGGCTCTTCCGAGCTTCCATAAGAGCTAACTTTAAGACAGACTCACCCTGCCATCCACATACCTCTCAGTAGCCCGATAATGTACTTGGTGAAGGAGCGATTTCCTTTTAACAGATCGTTTTACTTTTATACATCACTTGAAACCAACAGCATAGGGAAAACATAGAGGTTACCAGGTGGTAAAGCTACAACATATAGATGTATGAGCAAAGCATGCATGGTGAGCTTACATGTTCTTGGTGAAGGAACAGTGAATAGTCTAACATCCTGGCTCCTTCAGTGCTGGATGACATGCCATGAAACATAAAGCTAAGCCAGTGAGTCCGATAGTGAGACTAAAGTTCCATGTCCCAAACTTCAACTAGCATGTCACTTTAAGAAAAAAAAATATACCAACTAATCTGGTCCCTTGGGGATTCACAGAGACTGAACCACCAACCAAAGAGCCTGCAGGGACTGAACTTAGGACCCCCTAAACATTTGTAGCAGATGTGCAGCTTGGTCTTCATGTGGGTCCCCTAACGATTGGAGCAGGGAGCTGTCTCTGACTGTGTTGCCTGACATTGGATCCCCTTCCCTTACCTGGACTGCCTGTTTGGGCCTCAGTGAGTGAGGCTGTGCCTAGTCCTGCTGGGACTAGCTGTCCTACAGTAGGGTTGTACCTGGGGATTGGGAGGAGGGGCAGTCCCTTCTCTGAAGATAATGGGAGGGGGTACTAGGAGGGGGGATATTTGCAAGGGTGAGACTGGGAGGAGAGGAAGAGGGAAGGAAAGCTGTACTTGGGATGTAATGTGAAAAAGATACGAAACAAAAAATAAAAAACCATATTAATTTCTATGTTCATATTGCATTATGTTCATGTATATGCAAATATCCATGGGTTTGGGTTTTTTCTCTCTTAACTACAGATCGCACTTCCTCTCTTAGGAGACATTGGCGCCCTTCTGAAGGTATTGTTTTGCTATAAAAGAAATTACAGTGTTGGTGGGCAGGAAAGGTTCAAAGGGAACTTTCTACCAAAGATAGAATTAACTGCTCAGCCCAAAAAATTCAAATTCAGATGTTAGAAAATATGGAGGACAGAAGAATGCTGTGTTCTACTCTAAATTCTAGCATTTATATGACTCTTAGTACTCTGAAATTCAGGGTCTTACATTGTGGATAAGGCTATGGGAGGGAAGGCAGTATTGAGATGAAAGACCAGAAGGGGTGACATCATTGATACCTTTCCATAGATCCTGCCTCCTCTGAAGCAATAGCTTCCTCTTTCTAGATGTTTACCCACCCTGGCTTCCTGCTGTGAATCATACCTGTCCCCCTGTCAGCTCTGGTCTCTCTCAAGATAAAAGTCAGTGCATCTAGCTTACAGATTGAGTTTTTATGTCATGGAATTTCACAGAATGAGCTATAAAATTCCAAAGCCAACAATCGCCCTAGCATCTGCTATCCTGTTAAACAAAAATTATCTCTACTGATTATGTATCTCATAAAGTGCCTGAGGCTAAACATGGTGGCACATGCCTGTAATTCCAGCCTTTAAGAGGCTTAAACAAGAATACAACAAGTTTTAATCCAACTTTAACTACTCAGAAACACAGCTGCTATCTTTTTCTGAAATACTTTGCTGTATTTTATTAGTAAATATGAGGGATCTGAGGTGTCTTGGTAGTGGGTAAAGCTTTGTATGTATAGTCTCTGTGTAGTCTAGTAAGAGTAGGTGAACCCAAATGAAAATGTAACTGTTGATTTCACTCTTACATTTCCTGTCTATATGCATATATACCACTCACACTTCCAGATATTTCACTTATTCAACTTGTGTTCATTCTAATGATTTATCTGATAACTTACATGTAAACATGAAGAAATAGTTATAGCCTTGAATCCACCAAAAGACATGGTCTAGAGGACATATTGATTGGGGAAATAAAGTTTTCAGAAAAGATATAGAAATGTAAATATTAATATAAAAACTTTTTAGAGTAGTTATTAGGAACTCCAAAAAAATCAATATGTCTTTCTAAGACAGAATATTTGTGAGGGTTTCAGATCGCTCTCTATTTTTTTTTTGAGTTGTAATTATATGCCAGTTAATGCAATGTTACTTATTTCTTCTCATTTAGTCTTTACCAAAATGTTATAACCTCAGGCTGGAGCCCCATTCTCACTCATCAAAGATACTTGAAGTTCAGAGGAACTAAGCAATTTGCCCAGACACATAGTTAATAAATGTGAAGTTGACCCAGGAGTCCATGCCCTTGGGTATTATGTCCTAGACTCTTTGTAACAACAATGATGTGAGAAATGACAGGACTGCAGCAATTAGACACTTGAATTCTTGAAAGATGGGAAATTTGTATACTCAACCAGAACTTAATGTTCGGATAGAATATGGATGACTCACAGAACAGGCAACATACTGAGTGGACTCTGCTAAGAGAGAACCAGACCCTCAGGGGTCTCGGAAGAACAGGCAGTCTTGCCAGGATAGCCTCCTCTACACTACTCTTCCAGTCCCAGAATCACCTCAGTAAGTCCTGGTGGGATGCAGGCAGCTAGATGACCCAAACTAGCTTTATTCAGCAGAAGGGGGAAACAAGTAACTCCCATCCAAAAATCTAGTTCAAGAATTTGATGAATGGTGAATACAATTTTATAACATAATGTTAAATCCTGACCCTATAACCCAGCATGCTAACTCAAGCAACTAGTGTTGAGTCTTTAACAAGGTGGTAACTGCCTTCTGTTTTCTAAGATGACTCCAGGTAGAACACTGAGAAGAATTAGAATAATTCTAAAACCAAGCCCTCCCTCCCAGATCTTCTGGGTTAATCAGTGTGTGGGGTCCCCTTTGAATTATAATGTGTGTTGGCTAATGATGAACGCATCTTAATCATTTCTACAAAATAATATTGCATTTTTTTCAAGAACCTTTATTAAAACCAATTGCCCTTGTTTTAATATTCTGCTTTATCTAACCAAAGAAAATGAGACCAATGCCAAATGAATCTAAGAAGTTTCTGTTGAGTATAACAATTATCATCCTTTTTAATATTAAGATAATATTAAAAATATTTAAGATAATTTTATCTTATTATCTGTCAAATTTTACTAAAGTCATCAGTGCAATCATCTATTTGAGGTTGTTTCTGAAATCAGTATTCTAAGGTTTTGCTCTATTTTGAGAAAGTGTATGTGTATATGTTTGTGTGTGTGTGTGTGTGTCTACAGTCATAATACATCTTTTTTTATAAATCTTGAAATATGGAAACTCTCCTGATTCTCTTGAGTTCCACCTTTTCCATTGCTGCATGGTGCTTCTACAACTTTATGCGTGTTTTTAAATTCTTCTATCAACTAGAGAGTCCCATGGAATGATCTAGGTGGTAAAACTGTTTGACCAACTATACACTCGATTCCAGTAGCATTATACATATTTGAACCCTAGAAAGAACCATTCCAGAGCTGAATCTAGCATTTCTGAGGCCAAGATCCTTCTTAACATCACATATATTTGTGTGCCAAGGAATATATTTCTGGGAACCAGATATTTATTGGGCCAAAAGTGTTGGTTATGAATGGCTTTAGTTTTTCTTGACAATTTTTTTTTTTTTATCAATGACAAATCTCCATTCCTTTTAGAAGCAAAGACACTTAGACTCTAGCCTCTGCAGATCACTAAGGGTTGTGGTGAAGTCAGTGGAATGCTGATTCCACTGAGGTTTCCTGTCTCCTCATAGATTTGGCCCTGGGTCAAGTCGAAGACCCTCAAATTCCTGTTCTTCCCAAGGATGCCTCCACTGACAGATGTTAGCAGACCCAGTGGTGGCTCCCCAACTCCTCCCCTTTCAAATCAGAAATTTTTTTTCCTGTCTTTTTTCTGATTGTATTTCCACTACTTGGGCTATTAGTTTGATATGCTATTTAATCTTGCTGCTTAATCTAAACTTTAATATGGCTACCCTTCCTCAACATGCTAAAAAAGTTAAAACTCAGATTGTGTTCTCAAATTACATTCCCCACCCTCATTATTTACTGGGAATTTTCCATTGAAATGGCATCAGAAATGTATTGTGGTGTTTTTGTTTTTAGGAACATGTTCACCAGTATTATAAACCAAGATTAATGATTAGGTTTGTCAATGTTTTTAACCTCAAAAAAAGTTGTCTTCCAAATTGGATACATAGGTCTCTGAAAGCAAGAATGGCCTTACAATTACTCATTGGCAAGATTCAAGCAGATCAGACCTTAGGTTCTTAAACAGGTTTTATGAACCTCTCAGTAAGTTGTCTTTATACTCACTAGAACTTCTGTGGCAACTGTCAAGCCAACGTCCCTGGGCTGAAAAGCAACAGCAGAGATGAAGGAGGAGCTGGGGAGCCTGGAAAATATGATCCTGCAGCCAGGAAGGTGAGTGGCTTATTGCATGTCTCCCAGCTCTACCAAGTACCCACCTCACAGCTCTGTTACCCCTCTGTCTTCCAGGGTGATGTAGGGCCACGAGGTCCCCCAGGATTCCCAGGCAGAGAGGGGCCAAAGGTAAGAAAGTCTTCTGTGAGATTTGCCAGCTCTACAAAAAGTAGAACTTACTTTTGCAAGGTGGGGCAGGCTACCATTGCTTTATACTTTGGTCCTGTCCCAATGACATACCCTGGGGGTTCTGATGGGAGGAAGTGTTAGTTTCTTTACCCAGTTGTTCCAAATGACACTGAAATGGTCCAGTATTAGCTGAAGTTCCTGTCTTCTTAGGGAAGCAAAGGAGAGCGGGGCTACCCTGGAATACATGGGGAGAAAGGCGATGAGGTAAGTGATTCTGTTGTTGCTTCACTCAACTTGATCAAACAGAGGAAAGATGCTGATGTAATTATTATCCTGGGAGTATGGTCCAACCATTTGTTGCCTTCAAACATCTCAACTAAATGTCACAGAGACCCTTAGATCCCTTAGATAATAATGAGCCGTAAAGCACCTGAGTTGGGAAGATAACTGCCCTCTATGCTATTTTGTTTGCTTCCTTGTCAAAAATCCCTAAGATAATACTTTTTTTTTTTGGGGGGGGGGGGTTTCAAGACACCATTTCTATGTGTAGCCCTGGCTGTCCTGGAACTCATGCTGTAGACCAGGCTGGCCTCAAACTCAGAAATCTGCCTGCCTCTGGCTCCCAAGAGCTGAGATTAAAGGCGTGTGTCGTTACTTGTCATAAGTTTCGTAGATGTGTAGACACAGTATCAAGGCTAATGATTACTATGTAAGTTATGGGGGTTTCTGATTTCAGGTAATTATCCTAAATCTTGCAGGAAAGAAAGGAAGAGTGTAATCACAAATAGAAACCTCAGAGAAGCTAAGAGATGGAGAGAGTATATCAACAAGCAAAGGAATAAGGGCAGCTTTAGTGCCCAGCTGAGAGCCAGGGGACTCTCTATACCACAATTCAACTTTAAGAACCTTGGTTTCTCTAAGTCATTGCTCAGCTTCCAAATGCTTGGGAGAAATAAGCTAAGCTAAAGATCTGGGTAGACTGGTTTAGGTCATCCACTCACCCCCAGGACCGAGCATCCAACTCAGATGTGGTTTTGAGATAATGGTGTAATTTTCTGACAGTAAGCCACAGTGATGCTCAGGATATTATTCTTGTCCTGCATAACTCTTAGAAAAACCAATTAGAATGATGAATTGCTGTTAGTTTAAGCAGTTTTGGTGCTAATAGTTCTTAATGAAAGTAAGAAAGCCATCTGGCATATATTAACCTTGATGGTAGTAATGGGAAATTATGACACTGTAAAATAGATCTATTTTCCTGGTTGGAACTGTATTTCACATTACAAGCGATCATCATTTATTATTGTTTTTATTGATATTCATTGTGTTCTGGAAACCTTTAAGATTGGCTTGGGATTGTTTTCCAAGTTAAAAAATTAAAGAATGAGAAATATGGCATTTATTTTCATTTATAAATAAAACATTAAAGGCATTTGTTTTGAAAACAAGTAAAAATTAATGAGCTTCTGCTTCCTCGAGTTCCACAGAAGGTTTCTGTAAAGGATAAGCACAGCAATGGGTTTTAACAGGCAGGCAGGTTTTAACTGCCTAGATTCAAGAGGTGGGCTTAAGCGGCAATTGAGAGGGTAATAAAAAAACAAGGGAATTGAGAAATAATTGCGATTGGAGCTCTTTATGAGTGACTCTGTTAAATTCACAAGAAGTTCATTTTTATTGATTCTGTGAGGTATTTTGTCATCTCAGTGAGCTGAACCCATTGTTAATATCCCTCAATATTTTAGTGTGTTCTCTCTTAGACACACTTTGTGTGCTCTTTGACATGGATCACACAAAATTCTGCTGAGGACTTACTAGAGTGCAGGAGGCCCTTTTCCTTTGTTCTCTACCTCCCAAGGATGAACCTGGCTCAACACAGCTTTTGTCTCTCGCACATATCAATAACAGCAAATGACTGCATCATCACCTTGCACCGAAAGAATACCTTAGTTACACACCTGGCTGATTTGTCTGTAACCAACAATATATACCTTTGCAACTGTCCAACAGACTACACAGTGATAACAGGCATGCTTTGTCTCTAATGTTACAAAACCTAAGGCATCTACTCTTCATTGAGTAGAAAAGGTACAGAGGGAAATTGGTACCTCTTGGAGACCCGATTTTACAAACATCACTTTAATTCAGTGAGTTAGAGGAATACCCATTTGTCAATGTTTTGAAAAGCAGCTTACTCCAGGTTCTTCATGTTGCTGTGCAGCTCAGCATCAAATTGCAAAGTGTTAACCGAGCACACATCCTATCTTTCCTAGCCAGAGAAAAGTTATTGACTATATATCTTCATATAATATTTTCTGATAATAAATGACAAACAAGGTATGAAAATGTCATTATTCATAATGTATAGCAATGATGGCTGAGTGCCTATGCAATAGATTTTAATTTGAGTTTGAATTTGGCACTATGTGCTATTTGGCCATCTTGCTCTTGAGTGTCAGCCTACTTCAATAGCCATTGGGTCTTATAAAATCTTTATACTGCCCCTTATGCCTCCATAGCAGCTTTCCCTCTTGTGATAGAATTTTGAGCACCTGAGAGAAAGACTGCTGAGAAAGATGGTTTTTACTTATGTAGTAGGGTTTATTTTCAAGTTTAATGCAATCATCAGAGGTTAATGACTCCCATGCTTATAAATTAGACAACCTGAAAACTCACTCAAAGTTGAGACTTAAAGTAGCAGAGGAAGGAAGATATATGCATAAGTATACCTGAAACATAATTGTAGAAAAATTATGGAAATATGGATGTTTTAAGATGAAGAAATTTCTCATACATGTTCATAAGCTTCAGTCATTAAAAAGCATAATTCCCAATGGCAAATTGTCCTTTCCACTTAAAAAATTACAAATCTGTTTATAAACTCACACATGTGATAATTGGGAAATGAAGAGATGGTCCATCATACTGATGAGTCGTCCATACATGCACATGTGTAAATATGTGCACACAGCAAGCCAATGGGGTTGATAAATTCTTGAAGAAAGAATGAGTATGTTCTTCAATACAACCATGCACAAGATTTTTTCCTGATACTATTGCTACAAAGAGATACCATGACTGCCCCAACCTGCAGGACTTAAACAATGGGGTTCTCAAGGGAAGGGAGCAACAACAACAAATTTGAGATCAGGAGATGTGAAGGAAGGAGACAAGACAAAAATTCTGTTCAAGTCTCAATTTACTCTAGGGAAACAAAGGGTTTATAAAGCTACAGAACACAAAGGTATTTGCCCAGATGCATGAATCAAACCAGTATTATTGCTTGGTTACACATTAATGTAAATGGAATGTCCCCATTGTACAATGTCTGGAAAGGACTATCCCCATATTGTAAAATGTCCAGAAAGGAATGTCCTCATTGTAAAAAGTGCGGAAAGGAATATCCTCATTGTAAGGTATCTGGAAAACCCCCTATCATAGAATGTCCTGAGTCAATCGTGGAAACAGAAGCAAGATAGTGGAAGAAATAAAGGAGTGTTAATTAACAGATGATGGCCCAGGGACAAGATGGAGACTGAGATGCCAGGAGTTTTTGAGTCCCAACACATGACCAAAGCAACTTATTTAAAAATAATAATAATATTAATATGATTGGGGACTTTTTTACTGTTTCAAAGTTCACAGTGGGAAGCACAGCAGCAGGCAGGCAGGCATAGTGCTGGAGAAGGAGCTGAGCTATTACATCTGATCCACAGCAGGAGACAGAGAGAGTGAGTCTGGACCTAATATAGGCTTTTGATACCTCAAATCCCACCCCACCCCCAATGACACACCTTCTCCCACAAGGCCAAACCTCCTAATCCTTCCAAAACAGTTCCACTACCTACCAACTAGAGACCAAGCACTCAAATATATGAGCTAATTAAAGCTATTCACATTCAAACTACTACCATAGTATCTCATGAATAAAGCTGAAGCAATATGTGATCTCTTTGGTATAGGATAAAATGAACTTATTCTTAAGCCTATCAGTACAAAGAACCTCCATCTAGCTCAGCCCTGTTGACATCTCATAAATATAGATGCAGTCATTTTACCACAGTCACTTTGCCTGATATTTATAATGGGCATAAAAATTCATCACTTAAGAACAGTAGAAAGGGAAGTTCTAATATAACAAATAACATTAGAGTAACATAAAAATACTTTATTCAGTAAACAGACTGACTCTTGAAAGAATGGTGCCATTCAATCCCGAACTTGGGTCTTCTTTCTTAGTGTGTTTTTTGCTTATTTGTTTGGTTGGTATTTATACTGATGGAGGTCAAAGCCTGAGCTTGATGACTGTTAGGCAAGTACTGTGCCATTGAGCTACAACCCCAGCTCTTCCATCTAGAACTTGATGTATTTCCTACAAATCTGAAACTACAAATAGGTGAATAATATTTTTTCTCTAATTAAAACGTGATCTAAGCCTCTTACAGAAAAAGTGGTAAAAACCTAGAACTTATGTCTGTTCCCACAACACACCAAGTAATAGTGTGTGTTATATATGGTGTATGGTCATAGGGGTATTATAGATGGTCCACCATCTGAACCCCAGAAAGCCTCTGAAAGTGCTGGAAATCTCACTGGGGTTGGCAGTAAATTCACCTAACACCAAAATCTGACAATTTTGTTTTTTGGGTTTTTTTTTCCTCAGGGTCTTCAAGGAATTCCTGGCCTCTCTGGAGCTCCTGGCCCAACTGGACCCCCTGTAAGTATCTGCTAAGACTGATTTCCTCTTAGGCCATGCCTGTAGGAGTGATGCATGCTACATTAATATTCCTGGTGCCCTTCCTGCTCTATCTCTGTGTAGCTCAGCCATTGCCTAGAAAAGTAGCCTCCTCCAGCACCTCCAGCTTTCAAATAAGATTACTGAAGCCTGCTCAGTGTCCTGAAGACTTCTCATCAGAATTTTTGCCAAACCAAAGAGCTGCTTCTCACTCTGTTGGATATAGAATACTCAAGTACACTCTTTCCTTGGTTAGACATTTTTGGCACTAACCTTAGAAGAGATATTCAGATGCAACGCAAGCTGAGAATTTTCTAAAGAAAAATAACAGGTCAAAGATTATCAGCTTTAATTTGTTGTATTCCTATATGTGAATTTTTTAAAATTCTGTTTCTGCTGCTCCCTTGAACACAACAATATGGCCTTTTGGTTATCTTGTTTTCCTGGAATAGAATCTTCTTTCATTTCCAACCTGTCAAACCCAATCTCTTATTTAAAGTTTAATTCTAAGCAATCCTAAAGTTCAATTGCCAGATAAAAGATGGGGCACACAATCACACTTGAGTTTCAGACCAACAAATTATGTTTGTATAAGTTTGTCCCAAGTAATGCATTTTACTTGCTAAACCAATTCCACTAAAGTCAATGTCTCAACTTCTCTCTGTCTCTTCTCTTAAGGTCCCTATGCCAGTAAATTATTTTTATCTTTCAAATAAGAAGTGATCATCCCTTAATATTTTGAGTCATAGGTTTGTCTTAGCTAAAAGTTTATCATTTATGCTTGTACCTACATAGTAAAACTTAAAATTATGAAAGAGAACTGTAAAAGAAACCACAAGAATTACTGTTAATTCTACTCTCAACGAAAATTAAGATTAACTTTTGTTTTCCTTTTTACAATGCAGATCACATAACTCAGTATGCACATTTTTCATTCTGCCCAGTACTGGAGTATTTAAGATGTTGATCGCTACCAAAATTATACCTCATTTAGAAAGATGTTTTATGTAAATTGGCATTTAAACAGCAAGGCTAAATTCTTAAGTGTATCAAAAGGTTTCAATTAAGGTCATTAAATGTGGTTAACCAAGGTGAAAAAAAAACCCCACAGATAGAAATTTTAACCTTCCAAGGGCTTATCAGGAGAACACAGGCTGCTGTATCAGTCTGAAGAACTATAAGCCTGTAGAACCAATTTAATTAGGATCAAATGACCTTTGAAATGAGTAAGTTTAAGCGACCACCTTCAACCACCTTTTGACCATTGATTTGTTGGTTCCAAAACAAACTCAGATTTTCATTTCACAGGGCTTAACAGGAAGAACTGGACATCCTGGTCCCACTGGGGCAAAAGGTGACAAGGTACAAAGGAAAATGGGGCTTGGGTTAGGGGTAAGGTGGGACCATTTACTGTGAGCTCCATTCAATCAAGTGCAGCCTACAAATGATGTATGTTGGGCAGTGGCTATTCATGGAGTGGACTTGTAAAGATGTTGGTCTAAAAGTGGGTCCAAACACAGGTATTCATAGATGAGAGCTCTGGGTTTGGAGATAGAAAATTAAAACTTGGTTCAGAAGCTGAGACATCCATCTGTGAGGAAGGGTGACTAGTTCAAGCCTCCTAAAGAGATGGATTGTAATGTATCAGAGACTTCCAGCTATGGCTGTCTCACTCTCATTGGGCTTTTGTATAAAAAGAAAGTATAAATTGGCTCTAAACAACATCTTTCAAAGTCTCAGAAGCTAGAAAATCTCCAACCAAAGCACTTGTGGTTTGGGGAGCTGGCAGGATCCATTTTCTTGTTCACAAAGGGCATGTTCTAAATGAGTTTTTGTGTAGTTCAACTGTAACTAAGCTCTCTTGGCCTTCTATATAAGGGCACTGATCCCATTCATGAAAGTTCCACCCCAGACCTAACTGTCTCCTAAAGGGCCCATCTAATTCATCACCCTATGAGTTGGATTCATGCTTAGTTTAGGAGAGGAGAGCCCAAATATTCCAAATAAGCTCCCCAGCCCTGGCTCCAGATGATGCCTTGCTGGCTACTCAAGGCAAGGATCAAAGGACTTGTGAGACAATCTGGTAATACTGTCCCTAGAAGGCCTTGGCAGCCATTCACTAAAACCATGTTCTCCGGGAAGAAGAATACATTAGTTACTTTAGTTGCTGTTGTCAAAATATCTGAGAAAAACAGCCAAAGGTGGGGAGGGCTCAAGACTGCAGTTCATCATGGTGGGGAGGTCATGGTAGAAGAAGGATCTTGAGGTTTTGAGTTTACATCTACCGCATCTGTAGGCAAGAAGCAGAGAGAGATGAACGCTACTTTTCTGCTCCCTTATTCAGTTGGGACTCCAGCCTGTGTGATAATGATGCTCCTTAGTCAGAGTAGGTCCTCCTACACAGACACACCCACCCAGAGGTGTGTTGCTATGGTGATTCTAAATCTCATCCAACCGACAGTGAGGACCAACCATCACAGCTCACAGCTGGGCTCCGTGCTGTGGTTGAGAGGGAAAACCACCAGCACATGAGCACCAAGCTGTCATGGTGTAAGAGCTCTCTTGGCATTACAGTGATGGTCCAGGCATAGCCACCAAATGGGTGAAATAGCTAAAGCTATTCTGATTAAGGAAATAATTGCAAAGAGACACATAAGTCACTTAAGTATGTCCCACACACTTGCCAGGATGCCAGCTCCAAGCAAAAGGGAGCGTGATGGTATCGAGGAGCCAAAGATCCCCAAGACACTTAAAGAAACAATGAGCTAGAGAACCTCGGCACAGTTTTATCTTGTTACCATCTTAAGGATCTCTATCCTGCCAGCCCTTTTTCTCTATTTTCTATGAAAATTATTCGGCCCTTGACTGTCCTTTGAAGTTAATGGGAATTCCACACTGAAATGAGCTTGAGGGCACAAATGAGAATATTCCTTCTAATTGTGCCGGGGAGGCGGGGAATAAGTATTCTCAATAGGCACATATTGTTTGTTGACTCGTGAGAAGTGTGATGTAATGCTCTGAAGGACATTGGCAGCGGTCAGCAGAACAGAGGGAGCCGGCAACCATCAAAGCAGTTTGGGGAAAGATACAACATGCTTACTCAGCGTACACGCTCTCAGGCAGTGCATTGCGTGAGAAACTTTACCGTTTATTTATATTGATAAATATATGGTTTGTGATGTTTTCCTTTGTTGGTAGGAAACAGATGGGTACTGAGATAAAAATCTTCGGTCCAGTTCTGGAAGAGGACTGACGTCCGTCAAAATCCCTGGGCTTCGAATGCTCTGTGTTGTCACTCTCCCTGATAAATGTGACTTAGAACATTTTATAATGATACCATTCTAAAAGCAGAGTGCAGAGTGCAGTTATAGGAACAACTGTCAAAAAGCCAAAGGGGCTGCAACAGTGCTTACTATGGACTGGTCAGGATTTCTGTGCTCTGTAAAAGTCACTTAACAAGTTTCAGTTCAAAAAAAAAAAAAGTCACAGAACAGTTATTGGTCCAGTAAGCAATTATTGGAGATCCCTTTGGTTTTTTGATTTATGCCTCCCATAAGCAGGAGTTGGTGGCTATTTAAACTCTACAGACCATTTCCCTTAAAGAGTGTCATAGCAAAGTCACTTCCACTCAGTAAGACACACCTCACCTGGTCGTAGAGTTTGCTATTAGCCAACAGGTATGACACCGGTTGTGATTTCCTACTTCAGTTACATTTACCATAATGATCGCCCTAGTTCTGGAGGTAGTGAAGAAAAAGCCAAAAGCGAAGGCTAATCCAGAGAGCCACAGGCTCAAAGCCCACAGTTTATTCGCTTTAACTCTACCCTATACCCGATGCTCACATAGGAGGAAAAACTCCCCCACCTGTACTCAAAGCCCGGGGCAGGTCACGTAACTGCTCTATCCCCAGTGAAGCTGTCGTTCCTAGAGTTTGCACAGCAAGAACCCAGATGGGCTTGAAAGGGAGTATTCACTTTGCTGGGGTGGAGAAATGTATTTTACTGGGTCAAGGAGCAAGCTAAGCAGAATAAGACCGCAAGGCTGAATCAAAATGGCAAGCCATGGTGATTTCAGAAGATTGCTCTTTGAGCAACCTAGTTCACAGACTTGGAGTGGAAATGGCTAAACCATTAATTCAGGCCTGTGTCTCTCTTGCAGGGTAGTGAGGGGCCCCCTGGGAAACCTGGACCTCCTGGACCACCTGTGAGTTGTTTGAGGTTTTAATTCTGAATACGCATGACTTATACCTTGGTTACTTAGATGCTTATAAACAAAATCTTCTGTTGTGTGCGTGCTTTTGTAACTGTTTGTGTGTGTGTGTGTGTGTGTGTGTGTGTGTGTGTGTGTGTGTGTGTGTGTGTGTGTGTAAATGATATTAGGTAGGCCTGATCTGCCCCCATTTCCGCTCAGGTACAATCTACAGTGTTTACGGTTGTTTGTATTCTATGAACTTCTTTTCCATGGAATCGGGACACCTGAGTCTGGCCTGGCTCTCCTGTCAAAGGACGGAGAAACAGTTGGACCACCATAAAACCTCACAGATAATAAAAGGCCATGCCATTGGCTTTATCAAAGATGTTTGTGTTCACCCCCTACGTAATGTCTGAGACGTGGGGACATTCTACTTTCATGGCACACAGTGAGAAAATGCCCCAGAGCCCTGGATGTCTTCTGTCCTAGTCAGCTACACAGACTTGCACTCTTTCAGGAAGGCTGTGGAAAGCTGAGCGGCCTCTCTCTCTCTCTCTGTGGCAAGTCTGCCCTCGTGTGGGGCCAAGTTCGAATAGCAGCAGAGCTGAGGACCACACGTGTTATTTCCTGCATTACCTCTTAGGAATTTAAGAAACCAAACTTAGCAGAGAAAAGGTGGGGTCTCAAAGTAGCTTTCTGAAAACTAAAGCGTACGTTATGAGTCTGTGTACAGATATATATATATATTTTTTTAAACCCAGGACCCCCAGATGTATGTCTAACACACAAATTAACTGCCTTGGTCTCTGCTTTCTTAAACATATTCTGAATGTGATACTTCCTTCCTTCAAGAATCAAGACAGATAACTCATGGAGTTCAGATTCTAAAATATGTCCTTTCTTCAATGGGGGAAAAAAAGCAAAATATATCATGAGACCATTAAAGAAACCTGTGCTTTTCTATGAGGCTTAAGAAATCTGCCTCTTATCTCTAGATTATTTTTTTAAAACAGAATATACATCTTCTCTGGGAAACATTCTTATAAGTCTCTTCTGCAGAGGATAGCCTTGTCAGGCATCAATAGGAGGAAAGGTCCTTGGTCCTGTGAAGGCTCGATAGATACCCCAGTGTAGGGGAATCAAGGGTGGGGAGGTGGAAGTGTATGAGTGGGTAGAGGAAAACTCTCGTAGAAGCAGGGGAGTAAAGATGGGATAGGGTCTTTCTGGGAGGGAAACCAGGAAAGGGGATAATATTTGAAATGTAAATAAAGAAAATATCCAATAAAAAAAGAAATAGAGGCAAATTGTTAAAAAAGAAAGAAAAAAGTCTCTTACATCTGTTAAATATACTAAAATATAGCCCATGTTCAGTTATTGCCAAATGAATGAGGAATCAATAAAAGGATAAACGGACTGAGCATCCTCTTCTGTCACTGCTGATTTGAAGATGAATGTGAATGGTGCTCTCTGGGGACAGCTACTTCTACCATTATCCCCAAGCAGTAATGAAATAAAGGCATCCTCATTTTTGCAGCTGAGGTATAAAAAAACTGAAAACATATTTTTTTTCCTAAGAATCTGTCATCCTTTCTAAGTGTTTCCAAACTGAATGTTTCATGTGCACTTTTGAAAACATGGACAAGAGTTTTCAAGCTATACAATGAGTGCAGTTTCACGCTCCGTATTTACGCATCAGGGTTTTAGTCTTGTTGCTTTGTTTGTTTGTTTTGAGCAAGTTCTTGTTCCCCAGTTATTAAAGATGTTTTTGAAGAAGCATCCACACAAGGCGTTGTGAATGAAGTTATCCTCCAATTCACCTTAGTTTTCTGTTTGGCTTGAAGAGACTGTGGGGAAACATCACTTTGCAGTTGCCAAATGGTTCCCTACTCACATCTACATCAGTCCTACTGCATGGCTGCCTGCAGGCCAACAGCCTGGAAATAGGAAACTGGCTATTCGGACACTGAATTTTAATAAGCAGATAACATTTTTCATCTGAATGCATTAGTGCCTCCTCTGCCAGACCCAAACATGATTCAAACCCAACCGGAAGCATCCGAGTGTTCCAGACATAGCTCAGGTTCCTCTTCCTGCTTTCACCAGTGTTTTGAAATGTTGCGACACTGGTATTTGGTTTATGGTATTAAATTCACCTTAAATATAGAACAGGAAAAACTGTAAGTAAAAGTTAACACAGGAAGAACACCATTTGGTAAAATGACTGAGGTTCCACGTGCTCACTTTTGTGCCTTGTTTCTTTCCTAAGGGCGTCCCGCTCAACGAGGGAAATGGCATGAGCAGTTTGTATAAAATCCAGGTACCTCCACATATAGTTACCTACAATCTGTAGATCTATAATCTATACATTCTTCTCATCTGTTTCCTCTTCTCTTGAAGGGAGGAGTGAATGTTCCCAGTTACCCAGGACCTCCGGGCCCTCCAGTAAGTACGGATGCTTTAGCTTTAAGTTGCCTTAGCTGGGTCACAGTAATGATGGGGGACCAGTCCCCTTTGAGCTCACTGAAAACTGAATGTCACAAATGTCACCCAGTTTTACAGAGGAGTAAAGAAAATTTAAATGAAAGAAACAGCGAGCAAAGCCTTAATTATGGAAAATATTGGGCGTAGCGGTGTCTCTTTTCTTATAGTTAATGTAAGTCCTAAATCAATGTCCAAATATGTTCATAGAAATAGCACCATTTTGTTTCTTTAGAGTTATTTTATTTTAATGATATAAGGTGGATGGGGGCTGGGAGGAGGGGGTTATATGCATAGGATTTGCATGCAATTCCTGTATGAGCCAGAAGAGGATGCTAGATTCCCTAGAGCTAGTTACAGGTGGTCATAAGCCACCATCACGGGTGCCTGAACTCAAGTCCTATAGAAGAACATTATGTGCTCCTAACTACTGAGACATCTCTCTAGACCTCAAATTATGTTTCTAAACTTTACTCTAAATCTAAACTTCAGCAAAAGCAAAATATGTACCATCCTTACGTTTGTTAACAAGAATCTGAAAAAAAGTGCTTCAAATGCTATGATGGTAGCTTAGTCATAATTAAACTATCTTTCTACACTTTTCTTCCAGGGCCCCAAAGGTGATCCTGGCCCAGTGGTATGTATGATCCAACTTCTGTGTAGTCTTTGTTAACACTCGAAAAGGCACCAAGCAAACACAGGCTGCCATCTTAGGTGTGTAGCAGGGAATGTGTCAGACAAGCAAGCAAATGAAGAAATGTCAGCAAATGTGTTCTTTATTTTCGGGATGCTTTAGTCTCCATTCTGTGCCTGCCCTTGAGGCTCTGCTCTTTCCATCAGCGGGTTTTAAAAATCGTCCTCTGATGCACATAGAACGCCCTTGATAAATGGAACACTTTCCTCTGACGGCCTTCTTCGGATGATTGATGCAATTTAAAGTAGCTTGTGGAAGAGAAATACTTAAGGGAGAGAAATCCCTTACTATGTCTGACATCTCACCAACCAGAAAAGGGGAGAGGGCTGTTTATTTACTTTGCAAGTCTTGGGCAATTATTCTTCAGGGAGCGTAGACTGTCATAACCCTGTCTCTTGAGTGGAAGACTGCAGGAGGTTCACACTCAGCAAAGAAGGAGATCATGTCCTCCAGCCACCCCAAGGATGATAATTGTTCTCAGCATCTTTTTCAACCGTGGAGCATCCCTATGAAAGCTCTGCCAGATTCAATTAGATTCCTTCTAACCTTTGGCATTTCTTTTCCTGCTGTGTCCTTTCCAAGCAAATAGTCCATCGTTCATGTCCCATTTGTATATTCTTTCAACCTCCAAGGAAAGAAGTGAAACTTAAATGTATCTAATAGTGAGATAAGCTTCCCAACCACTTTTCATTGCTACGTGAAAAAAAAAAAAGTCATTTTATCATAATAGTAGAAGTTGGTAAAACTGTCTGAAAGAAAAAATGTTAAACCAGAAAAAAGACACACCATGGAAATGGACTTTTTCAAAAGATAGTTATCAAGGAAGCTATCATTGTTACTTGGCAGTATATATTAGATGTCTATTTGATTTACCCTAAAATAATTATTTCAAGTCCTTAGTACTATATTCTGAATCCCAAATGTGTCATATGGAAGTTTGCAACTTTTAAAATACTATCATATATGTTCATCTAGAAATATATTGTTCATTTTTTATTTCTATTTTTCATTATATTGATAAAAATTTCCCCCTATTCTTACTTATGGACTTTTAAAACAGCACCCCCTCTGAGTCACAGAGATAAATTTAGACTTTTCATTGACTTTTCTAGGACACTCTTTAAGTTCTAATGTTAATAATTGGCAGATTAGAGTAAAAAAAATAAATGTCATACTAAATAGTAAATTACAATTGATTAGCACTGGAAAGAAGCTGGTCAAAAGCCGGGCAGTGGTGGTGCATGCCTTCAATCCCAACACTTGGGAGGCAGAGGCAGACAGATTTTTGAGTTCAAGGCCAGCCTGGACTACAGAGTGAGTTCCAGGACAGCCAGGGATACACAGAGAAGCCCTATCTCAAAAAAAACAAAAGAAGGAGAAGAGGAAGAAGAAGAAGAAGAAGGAGAAGGAGAAGGAGAAGGAGAAGGAGAAGGAGAAGAAGAAGAAGAAGAAGCTGGTCAAAATATAAAGACTGTTTCAGTAAAATTTGAAGAAATTCAGTCCCATATTTCTTAGCTGCAACAGAACAAGTAATAAAAAGCCAGCTGAAGAATAGAGTAGTCTCTGTTTAGACTGTGAGCTTGTGTGAATGAAACACAAAAACAGAGATATAAAGCCATGGGATTAAATATTGTGTGAACATCCACACTTACCATACAAACAAAATTCCCTGAAATTACTCCCTCGTGTCCTATATCCCTATACACACCACATATCACACTCATTGTCACCCATCATCTGCTGGGTCTGAAGAAACCACACTCCCATGGCACAGGAATAAGCCAGGAGTGAGAGAACTGTACTATCCAAGTACATATTTTAAAAGGAAACACGGATGAGGTGGATGGGGAAAATGTCCTCTCTGGGTGTTCTTCAAGTTACATGACATGTTAAGTCAGCTTCGTGTCACTGTGACAAAACACTTGAGATAAACCATTCAGAAGGAGGAAATCATTGTTTTGACTGACAGTTCCAAAGGTTTCAGACCATTGTCTGGCCTGTGGTGAGTCAGAATATGTACTTAGGGAGGGTAAACTGCTAGTCTCAGGGTGGCCCAGAGCAAAAGACATCTTTCCATTATAACCAAACCCTGTTCCTACAGCCTATTAAGCTATAAGTCTATAATGGGTTAACTAATGTGGTCAAAGCCCTCATGATCCCCTCTTCCGTGTGCAGACACATCGCAGATCAGCCCTTAAACTCATGCACTTCGGGAGGATCTTTAAGATTCAACATACAACACACAGCAATAATAATCTTCTGAATAAGCCTTTCTAGAGGAAAAAATTACCTTCGGTTGAATGTGCTAATAATTGGATGATTTCCTGACACAGACCACTTTTTTCCTTAGCTGTTCAATGTCTAAGTGATTTCAATTAAATATTTAATTACTATGTACTCTCAAACAAATGCTGATTAATTAATTGATTGTTTCTCCTATCCTAAGGAAAGACTATTGAAAGTGTAAACAAAGAGACATGATACTGAGTTATATTCCATGCATCAATAACTTGGGGCCTCCTTCATACTGACTCACACAGAATATAATCTGAACACCTTTTTAACATTTATTCTTGTGATTGACAGGTTATATACTAGTGAGAATTTTTTTTAAATTCTGAAACATAAAGACAGCAAATTGTGTGCTCACTTGTTTAGTAGTGTGTAGTAGGGAATAAGCAATAATGGGTGTATAGCTTTAGAAGTCTTTCAGATTTGTATCATGTATACAAAAATACATCTACAGAGAATACCATTGAAAAGGTTGCTATTCTGTGTTACATTGTTTGTTTGTTTGTTCGTTTTGAGACAAGGTCTCACTGTGAAGCCCTGGCTAGCTGGGAAACTCTCTTTATAGGCCATGCTATGTTGGAACTCACAATGACCTGAGATTCTCCTGCCTCTGCTTCTGCTTCCTAGATGCCAGGATTAAAGGCATGCACCACCAAACTCAGCCAGTGTTGTTACGTTTAAAATATCTATTGTCCAAAGAATATATTTTCAGTTAATAGTAATTAACTTATAAGAAATTATCAGATAACTCCACTTTATCTATTTATCTATTTTTCTAAAGACTTGTTTGTTTTTCTGTGCTTGGCTTGCATATACCCATGCACAACATGCATGCAGTACCCACAAGAGGCCAGAAGAGGGCATTGTATCCCTTGGGACTGGAGTTACGGTGGTTGTGAGGTACCTTGTGGGTGCTGGGAACTGAACCAAGGTCTTCCACAAGAGCAACCAATGCTCTTAACTGCTGAGCCTCTCTCTGGATCAACTCTACATCCTTCTTGATCACAATGTTTATTTGTTCAAATAATCAGCATCTTTCAACATAGATTTTTCCAAATAGCTTACTTAAAGACCTATAGTCTGAGACCATGCACTAGAATATATATATATATATATATATATATAGTTTGTTTGTTTATCTAGCTTTGTTTTTTTTCAATGCTGCCTATCTCCTCTCAGTCCATGTCAGCTTGAGCAATGACCTAGAATGACTGAAGGTACCATTCCTAGGGCTATCTTCCTAAGCATTTACAATTGCATTAAGGATGCTACATGCTCTGCTTTGAGAGCTCCAGCTTCATTCGCTCATAAAGAGTTCAATCTTATTATATCATAAGCCAGCAGCCCCAGGTGCCTCACAAATTGGCAAACTTTATTAAAATCTGCTTTTCATTTTAATTCTTACTAAAATTGGAGTTATTAATATACTAGAGGGATTCATCCTGATTAGATCCTTAATCAGAATAAAAACAATTAATCAGAAAATGGACTCATGCCTGGAGAATAGCTTTAATTCCCAAACTATTTTCATATACCTAATTTGGAAAAAGAGGATACCGTTCCCTTGCCAAGTTTCAAATCAGAATTGAGGAGCATAGGGCATAGAGACCCTGACTTTAAACCATTGATTATAAACCTTTGGTCATTGTTCCTCTTTATAGGGAGAGCCTGGTGCAATGGGCTTGCCAGGACTAGAAGGATTTCCTGGTGTAAAGGTAAGCACAGAAGTTAAAAATGTATTTGCTCATATTCAGAAATGTGTATTTACCTCTTCTCATGCCAATAACTGTTTCATTAAACATAAAATGAATGTTTAAGGAAATGAATCTTTCATACTTACAAGACTCATTTTCTAAGGAAGGAAACAGGAACTAACTGTATAAATTGCAGGATAAAAAAAATGATATCAGAAAGAAATTAAAGTAGAATGGTCCAGGTCCAGAGAGATGGCTCAGTGGTTAAGAGCACTGTCTACCCTTTCTGAGGACCCAGGTTCAATTCTCAGCACCTATATGGCAGCTCCCAACTGTCTGTAACTCTAGACAATCCACAATCATCACCAAAAACATATAAAACCAGATGCACATTAAATGACTGAATTAACCCTCTTTTGAAAAGTAGAATGGATTAAAGGGCAGTATGCATGCTTGGGGTAGGGGTCCCTACAGTAATCATATGATATCCAAGGAAGCAAGAGCTGTACAGTGACTTAAAGGAGGTGAGTTAGCCACATGGAGCAGAAACAACAGATGTTAAGATCCTGAGACAGGCCACCTCCTCCGGAGGTAACAGGAAGGTGAGTGTGTGAATGCCGAAGTCTTGGGTATGAGGTCTGAGAAGTGGGGATATCATAGAAAGCTAGCTCTCCGCACATCGAGCAGTGCTGCTCAGTGTGGCCACTGGAAGAACAGTGCTGTCTGTATCCGAAGCTACAAGGGATGTGAGAGATCGAGGTAAGCTCCAGCAAAATCTAGTCTTCTAGCTTGCTTTCTGTGGCTGTGATAAAACATTCTCACCAGAAGCAACTTGGAAGAACAAAGGAGTTTATTTGGCTTACGCTTCCATATCACACTCCACCATCAAGAGAAGTGAGGGCAGAAGCTCCAGCAGGAACCTGGAGGCAGAAACTGAAGAAGCTGTGGAAGAGTACTGCTTACTAACTTGCTTTCCTTAACTTGCTCAGCGGATGTTTTCAGACAACCCAGGACCACCTGCCCAGTGGGGACATCCACTCAGTAGGCTGGGCCCTCCCACATCCATCATTAACTAAGAAAATGCGCAGCAGACAGGCCTATTGAGCCACTCTGTTGAAAGCAATTCCTCAGCTAAGATTTCCTCTTCCTGGCTGACTTTAGTCTGTCTTAAGTTGTCATAAACTAACCAGAACATCTAGTAATTTTGATGAAAGTTGTCACACAGATGTGGGATTGGTAGGTTTATCTTGGTTCATGGTGTATTAGAAAATAAGTAAACTCATGCTTCAAAGCAGGGAAGCTAAATAAGCATGAACAAAGAGGGTTATCTGCCATTGTAAAGACTCTAAGCAAAACCCATAGCCATTGATAAGAACAACACAGCCAACCAAATGGTTGGAAGGAAGCAAAGCCAGCTAGAAGATGGTGTTTGTCAACTTTGGAACAGATGCCTATAAAGAGGAAACTGTTGTTTCAGCTCATGGCTTGGGAGGTTTCCTCCCCTGACTGGTCTCATTGCTTTTGGGGATCTGGTGAGGAAGTACAATACATAAGAGGATGTGATAGCCAGAAAGCAAAGAACTAGAGACAAGAGAGGGCTGTGATCTCAGATCACCCCTCCAATGACCTGATGCTGTCCTATGAGGCTTCATAGACTAAAGGTTCCACCATCTCCCAGGGGCACCACAGGTTGGAGAGCAAATCTTCAACACATGGGCCTTTGAGGAACTAGAGCGCAGACCATTCCAGAGGGAAGCTGATGTTGGTTGGTTCAAAGTAGATATAGTGGTTAGAGGAAGAAATGAGCAGATTATTGACACAGTTTGAAGAAAGAATAAACAGGGTTTTCTGATGGATTGGATGAGAGTAAGGAATAAAGAGTTGTCAAGGAAGATTCCAAGTTCCATGACTAAGCAACTAGCATGACAGGTAGTCAGGAACTGAAAGAAGGACGTATGAAGAAGCATGAGGTCACTAAGCATAGTCAGACCAGTCCTCACAAATACTCACACCTCTGCAGCCAAGTGAGGCTTTCAAGTAAAGATAAAGAACAGTAGACGAATGGGTTTAAACAATGCCCTAGCTTTCATATGTGAGCACTTAAGTACAGATATCTGAAGAGGAGATTAATGTTAACAACAGGGAGAGATGAAAGCAAATGACTACAGAATTTTAACTGGGCATAAAAGAATCAGACCATACAAGGGAGTGAAGGAGAATGAAAACTTTGAACCATAAGTGAATCAAGGGTCTTGGGATGCTGGTGACCAAATGTTTGAGAATGTTTGAGAATGAGATGCTGGGAGGCATGTAAAGATTGACAGTACCTCAGATGTAACAATGAACACACGAGGCAAGACGATTAGGGAAACGAGAATCCAAGGGTGTGAGGAGTCTCAAAACTGGAGGCCTTCTGAGCATTAGTATTTACTATATATGTGCTAATTTCCACTGGATGAAGCATTACAGTATATTCAAGATAAAAACAAATGAAAATTACATGAGTATATCCTTTTCCTAATTGTTTTTTTTTTCCTTAAATTTTAGTTGACCCATAATAGAGGTGAACTTTGAAGTTGCTATATGTATATACAGTGGATAGAGGTCATATCAGTGTTGCTGTGATATAAACATTTCCAACAATGGATATTTCTCTGGGACAAGAATATTAGAAATCTAATTCCTCTAAGTTCTGTGAAATAAACAGCGTATTATCACCATGGCCATCCTACAGTAAAACACAGCATGGTGGCTCACAACCATCAGTAATGGGATCTACTGCTCTCTTCCGGCAAGCAGATATACATGCAGATAGAGTAGTCATACATTAAATAATCAATCAATCAATAATCAATCAATCAATACATCTTTATTTAAAAAATGACATTGTATTATCCCATGTGTAACCACCAGCATATGAGACACTGTCAACTGTACCTAGAACACCACATGGCCTCTTGAAAAGCACCCGACTCATTCTGTTTCTCAGAGCAATTAAATGGGTTTTCTAATGGGTCAGCAGAGGAGAACTGGAGATCTTCGATCCTCGATCTTTCTATTCTAACCTTTGCATCCAATGGGATGAGGTTAAGAAGGGATTTTTAGAAAACATTCAGTACGATTAATCTTTCAGGTCACAGTAATGATGGTTATTATGGGGTAGAATTTTAAATATTAACTAGCTTTAGCTGTAAGAATGTATGGTTTCCTCTTAAAATAAGTCAAAGGAATATTATGAATAATGTTTTTCATTAGGGTTATGGATTGCTTCATTATCTAGAGGAAGGGATGGCAACAGGTTCAATTGTGCCTTCATTGTTTTCTGCTCTCCTAGCTTTCTTCGTACATGCTAATATCAGTAGCCCTTAGCATACCCAAACAAAGCTTTACAAATCTAATTTCTTTGAATTACACATATTAGTACTGCATTTGTATTATTTCTACCCCCATTTCTCTCCCCACACTCTCAAATTCACAGCATCTTCTTCACTATTACACACACTTATATAAACAGTCAGTACATGAAGACAACCTGTTGAGGACATTTAGTTTTGATTGTACATGTGTGCACGTGTGGGGTGTGTGTGTGTGTGTGTGTGTGTGTGTGTGTGTGTGTGTGTATGTTTGTGTGTGAGTGGTGTGTGGAGAGTGTGTGCATGTATGTGTGTGTGTATGTGGTGTGTGTGTGTGTGTGTGTGTGTTTAGGCCTGGCTGTAACTCTTGATCCAACGGTAAGTCTTTGAGATTTGTTTTTCCTCCATATACAACGGATATCAAATTACTCTTTGAGCAATGATTCTAAAAGAGTCAATAGACATCATTATAAGTAGCCATTTCTATCTTCATCCCAACAGGGAGATCGAGGCCCAGCAGGTCCCCCAGGTGTGGCTGGCATATCGGTGAGTTGGGTTTATCTCATCTTAGCTTCTCAGTTACACATTTCTGTGCCCATACCCAGTCTGTAGCTAGTGACCAAGGAGGCTTGGAGTATACTGTGACTCCGGGGGAAGCCTCTACCCAGAGCTTGTTCCTTTCATGACCTTGGTGTGTCTGTTCTTTATTTCAATCTTTTTCTTTTGTCTCTTGTTTTTCCTTCCCAAGTTTCTTAGCAAATCCAGTTACCCATGGCTGTGCGTTAGTGTATGTACTCAGTTCTGAAAACTCACTTCTTGTATTTCTGTCCCTGTCATATTTCACAGTTCTCCATCTTCCAGGGGCCAACCTCTCATCCTAGGGCTTGTACATCAGGCTCCCGCACGCAGCTGTAATCTGGCCGGGTGCTTGCCTCACCCAGGGTTATTAGCAGAGCTTTATTGCCGCTAATGTTCCCTCGTAAACCAGGCCTTGGTCCTCTCCATCATTTTTGTTGCTCTCCAGTGTCAAATGCTTTTATCTCATCAAGGTCTTCACAAATGAATAGGAAGTGCTCCCAGAAAGGTTGAAATCATTTCTCTGAGCCCTTGGGATAATTCTGATCTTCATTCATGATGCCCTCATTAAAATTTTGTGGTCACGGTTTATGAATAAGAGGCCTATTTATCTCTTGCCAGGTGACCCTGCAGGAAAGTCCAGTTATCACTTTGCAAGAAAGTCGGTGGAGACCATATGCTTGGGTAGTAGGAGTGCTGTGAAGACAGGAACACACCCTAGTCTCTGCCCCACCCCACTGCAGCGACACTACCCCCATACCACCTAAAACCTCCGGCCACCATCCCTAAAGAGGCTCACACTCCCTCCCCATTACTACACTGAGCTAGCTCAAATAAACAATAAAATGCTCCCTGTCATGTACATGTTTCATAGAGAATGACATCCTTTATTAAATCTGTCCAGACTGAGGCTAAGTATGTATGTCATTGTAAAGGCAAAAAATGAAAACTACCTTCTCTCCCAGGCACTCTTGAATTTTTATGAAATGAAGGTTCTTTGTGAAAGTGGGCTTTGTATCGAATCTCATGCCCGGACCCACGCCTGCCACCCTACCTCATAGCATTTGGGGCTCTCTTTCTGGAACTGTACTCAGAATGGCATTTCAACCCGTTCCCTTACCCTCACAAGGAAATTCATCTTCCCATTGCATTCATCTACTTATGACTTCAAGATACATTCTGCTCTGACCATAAATTAAGTCTGTCTTCAAAGAATGAATACTAGATACCCATAAAGTCATGGGTATACATGGGTATACATCAAGACATGTATAGTAATTTCAAAAGATAGTTTAAATGACCAATTCCAGAAGTGTTCTTGCAGGTCGTAGGTTGGTTGATATATCAAGACATTATATTTGGATACCTAACATCTGATAAATGTACTTTAAAATCAGATTCCATACCTCTCAGGAGTACTTGGCAATTCCAGAATTAGGAAAAGGTAAAGACTGGACATAGTGTACATGTGCAATTGTGTGATTTAAAATTTGTCTTTGTTTTTTTACCTGGTCCTTGGAAAATCAAACAGTTAAGAGAGCCTACAAGTAGTGATAATGGCTACAAAACAGAGGACATGTTAAATTTTATCATGGATATGTAGAGATATAGAGATATATTCCAGTACTGCCTAAAACTATCGAGGTGATAAATTGTAGTTGAAGCAAAGATAAAGTCAGTTGGAAGGTCCACAAGACCCAGTCCTGCCCTTTCTGGAACAGTCTACCTCTTTCCAGTGTAGTCAAGGCTACCAAGGGTTTGCTCTAGAATGTCATCCTTTCTCCCTTCTCTGAGAGGGATCGCCTGTTGAAAAGGAGGCCTATCCCTTTAAAGTCTCTGATATTCACCCATAGCCCCACACCAAGTTTCCTAGCCATGATTAGGCCCATGGGGTAGGAAGCTGTCTTCCAGCAGCAACCCTGCTAGATCAGTCTGACACTTGGAACTTCGTTTTCCACTCTCTGCTGGACCACGGTGCTAGTAGCCTTCTGTGACAAAATATCTGACAGAAGCCACTTAAGGCTCAAAGTCCACAGGCAACAGCTGGTCAGAGCGGGGAAGACATTGCAGCTTAGGTGGGCCAGAAGGGGTGGAAAGAGCTTGTAATGTTGCTCGTTGGCTGTTGGAAGATCAGACATTAGAGCACTCCGGCAGGAACCTTCAGGGCCTGCCTCTGAGAAACCCTAATTGTTTCTCTCCTGCTAAAACCACAGCCTAAAGGTTTACAATCTCCCCAAACTCCAAACTGCCACCAGCTAAGGACCACGCGATCAAATACATGGGCCTAAGAGATAAACACGGTGTTCCTATCTCTGCTCCAGGGTCTCCTGACTCTTAGTTCTTCAGACAAGGCACATTGAGAAGTTCATATATATATATATATATATATATATATATATATATATATATATATATATATTTAATTTTTTCTCAACTTTTTACCCAAGTGCAGCTTTTCGAAAAAAAAAATTGATCTTTATTTTTTTCAGATAATCCTACTACCAACATAGAAGGTCTCTTGTGAAACTCCAAACGTGATATACATTTCTCTCATTCTGCCTTTTACCCTAGTTTGCTCTCTATTGATGTGGTTAAAAACCATTACCAAAGGCAACTTGGGAAGCAGAGAGTTTGTTCGAAAGTCTTGTGTGTCCTGATCACAGTCTATCCCTCAGGGAAATCAGAGCAGAAACCTGGAGCAGAGAACTGAAGCAGACAAAGTGGTTTGCTTACCCGGCTTTCTTTTTTTTTTTTTTT
>NW_022196896.1:53118831-53147215 GCF_008632895.1 Mastomys coucha | reverse complement strand
GCAGTCCTTGGTTGGTGGTTGAGACCCTGGGAGCTCCGAGGGTACTAGTTAGTTCATGTTGTTGTTCTGTCATAAGGGGCTGCAAACCCCTCAGCTCCATTGGTCTTTTCTCTAATTCCTTCACTGGGGACCCTGTACTCAGTTCGATGGATGGCTGTGAGCCTCTACATCTGTGTCAGTCAGATACTGTCAGAGCCTCTCAGGAGATAGCTATATTTAGGCTGGCTTACCCTTCCTTCAGTCTCTGCTCCATAGTTAATCTCCGCAACTCCTCCCGTGATTACCCTGCTTTCTTAAAACAACCCAGAACCACCCCCTACCAGGGCCCGGGGGTAGCACCACCCACAGTGGGCGGGGCCCTCCCACATCAATCATTAATTAAGGAACTGATCCACAGACTTGCCCGCAGGCCAATCTCACGGAGGAATTGTCTCAATCAAGGTTTTCTCTTCCTAAATGACTCTAGTTCTCATTAACTTGATGAAAATTCACCAACACACCCCATCCCCGCCCCACTCCCACCCACCCCCCAAGCCACCCCCTAGAGTAAGGAAGAACTACCTGGCAAAAAGGCACAGGGATTTCTAACATTGGTCTTCCTGAGTTCGAAAGCATCCCTGGCTCCCCCCCCTCCCCCCGCATTCTCTAGTGTGTACCTTAAAGTCCCTGGATCATGTCCTGGTCCGAATACTATATATAGTAACCCTTTAAACTCCAGGAAGTCTGTGGCATCAGTAGCGTGGCTCTTAACATTTTTATTTGATTTTTGTCACAGGGAAAACCTGGTGCCCCAGGCCCTCCAGGAGCTCCAGGGGAGCCGGTAAGCTACCACCACCACTCTAACAGCACTGCTGTTGTATCCAGGTGCTATTTTAAAAAAATTTTTACCAATATACTTTTTCCCTTTGGGACACGTTTATAGGGTGAGAGAGGACCTGTTGGGGAGACAGGTTTTCCTGGACCAGAGGGACCCTGGGGGAAGCCAGTAAGTACTTATTTACCTTCTAGAAACTGTTTCCTAAGAAATGTTCTTGTTCTAAGTGTTGCCTCTTCACATTCCTCCTTAGAAGCTTAGATTTGAGCCAGCAGCTTCAGAAGGAAATAGGAACAGGTTCTAACGATTGAATTAGGGGATACCGCCAGGGGATTACTTCCAGAACTTTCTAGAACTCTACCTGGTATCTTTATATCTTAAATGATGGTGAAGAGAACTGAAATTTTCTAAGCACTGGTAAAGTAGACTCATTATTTGTTAGTTCTAGTAACTAATCAGCCGAGTTAAAATTAAACGTCCCACCAGATCTTAAAAGCATGAAGACACCAACAACTAGCCAAAGGAGTGCCTGCATGATAAGCCAAAGGAGAAAATCTCTTCGCAGGCTCCACTTTCATATACAGGCCTTGTCTGGACACTGTCATTGCTAATCACTGCAGCGGGTGTGTCATGCCTGTCCCTTAATAGAGCTTGTGACTACAGATAGAGAGTATTGATTTGACTTTGTGACAGTCATCCCCATCCAGCGTTTATACATCTGTGTCCTATGCCAGGGACTCGAAGTTCTGGGATGTTTTGTTTTAAGGGTTTTCTTCTATCTTTTTTTTTTGGCTTATGCAGCTTTATTGAAGAAAAATAAGTCGATTACTAGGAAAACTATTGGTTGATCACTCATCCATTGACAACTCGCATAATTTATTCAGTGCTTTTTAGATTTATTTATTTTATGTGCATGAGTGACTGCATGTATATATGTGCCTGGTGCATGTGGAGGCCAGAAGAGGACCTGGAACTGGGTTTATAAGGATAGTGAGCCTCTGGGTAGGTGCTAAGAACCAAACTTGGTCCTCAGAGCAACTCGAGCTCTTAACTTATGAGCCATCTGTTCAGGCCACACTGTTTCCTATGAATAGAAGGTCTTGGTCATTTGCTGTGGTGTATATGAAAGGGAAGGTCTAAAAATAAGTGGCACTTAGGAATTTTGTTCAGTAAGTAGTTCAGTGACAGCTCAGAGCAGACACATGGCGTCTGCTATCATCTCAGAGAAGGCAACGCAAGAGACAAAAGGCATATGCTGTTTAGAGTCAGACATTCTGGGCCTGATCTAGAACACGGTTTTATGAGTTAGTTTGGAAACATGAGATACAGAAAGGCCTGCAGTGCTGACTATGGGAAGCTATGCTAAGTGAACACCATAACATTCCACGCTTCGTGTCACCTCCCCTTAACAAGTGTCTCCTCCCTACGCCTTGTGAGCCATCTTGTTAAAGGCTTGGGTTCCCAGGACATAGTACAATATGCATAATACCCTTTTTCATTAAACAAACATATTTGAGCAACTGTTCCATGCTAGGCAATGGCTGGTGTTGAGAGTCACTGCAGAAGGGAGAGCCATTCACGTTTGAGGGCAGGTTGCCACCCTAACTCTGAGCATGCACACAGTGCTGCTTGGATTTAGTCCGTTATCCAAAGAAGAGGCCATAAGGTTGGGAGGAGGGCGTGTTAGGAGAGGTTCCGGGAGAGCTGGTGGGGGGAGTGGAACATGGAAATGATCACACCTCATGGAATGTATGTATGAATTTAAATAAAAAGAATTGTGTACATTCTAAAAGTTCAAGGCATGAATTCCAGTTTTAGATTTGATTTATCTTTTATTCAGCTGACAGTGTTTCTCATTCTCTCCTTAATCAGTTTGATCTTCATGACTAATTTTCTCAGGGGTAGTAAATTCCTTGAGCTATACACTTCAGGTAACATATTCTTAGTTAAAGAACTCCCATAATTCCCAGGGGGTACTCCTCCTTAATCAGTTTGATCTTCATGACTAATTTTCTCAGGGGTAGTAAATTCTTTGAGCTATACACTTCAGGTAACATATTCTTAGTTAAAGAACTCCCATAATTCCCAGGGGGTACCCCTCCTTAATCAGTTTGATCTTCATGACTAATTTTCTCAGGGGTAGTAAATTCTTTGAGCTATATATTCTTAGTTAAAGAACTCCCATAATTCCCAGGGGGTACTCCAAAAAAGTCCCCAGCCCATGGTTGGGTTACCAACTGCAACAGATGTCAGCTTGATTTACAGCAGAGGAAACAGGTGGCCGTCTGCAGCTGTGTCCTTGTGGACTCTGTTCCTGCACAATAAAAGTCTCTCAGGTTTTCAGATGCCTGCTGGCTAGGAAACCTCATCCCTCACCTTGATCTCTCTCTTCAAATCACATCTCAAAGCCACATCTGCAGTTGGGCTCGAGGCATTTGGTTTGACCTCAAGCCCTTTTCCTCCTCCTGTCTCTGATGGGCAATTCTGTCAGTTCTATAAATCTCCGACAGGGCTGGCTTTATGGCCACTTCTAGAATACCTTTTGAAGGTATTTCCAATATTCTAATTTTTTAAAAAATGCTTCGCAGTCTCGAAAACTACAGTTACAGACTCCCAGCTCTCATTTTCTAATTTTTCAAACTGAAAAATAATGATTCTTCTCCAGTCGACAGTTTATTTCATAATAGGATCATGCACTGGCCATGTTATAAAATCCCCCCCTCCAGAAAAAAAGTGACAAGGTTTACTGAGAAGGATCCCTGTGTTAGAAGGTTGTTATGCTGAGACTGTCCCTAAGAAAACTTGAATGAGTGTCCCCACACACAGATAGGCAATCAATGATAGTGTAAAGAATACCAGCAAAAGCAAGTTGGTCAATTTTCCATGAGTTTAACTGGCATTATTTACAGGAATATAGGTGAGGAGCTACT
The DNA here is from genome assembly GCF_008632895.1 of Mastomys coucha. NCBI lineage: Eukaryota > Metazoa > Chordata > Mammalia > Rodentia > Muridae > Mastomys > Mastomys coucha. The sequence goes on along the minus strand of NW_022196896.1, from coordinate 53,143,471 downwards.
GGGAGGAGCTTGTACAAATGAAGCCGCATCACCAAAAGCCTACCCCAGCACAGACGATACCCACAGATGCTATAGTGAAACTCACTGTACCCACAGATGCTGTACTGAAACTCACTGTACCCACAGATGCTGTACTGAAACTCACTGTACCCACAGATGCTGTACTGAAACTCACTGTACAACTTGTGGGCAGCTCAACAGGATGGAGCGTCACTTCTAGAAATTCTGTTATTTCTGGTCCTCTTCTAGGCAACTCAGCTTGTCTGGGATGTCTCTTATTGCCAATATAATCCTGGGGAAGGAGAAGCATAGTGAATACACTCAGTTTTAGGAACTTCCTAAAGATTTTGAGTTGCTTATCCTGAGTTTTAACTAGCTTCCCTACTCTCCTGAGTTGTAAGCTCACTCTTATATACATTCTCTGTATGCTTGAAAATGAAGACACTACTCAGATGAAGTCAATCCCCAAACCTGATCACTGAACCAGGAAATGGCAGTAAGAGTTTGAACTTGGGGGCATATGACCATATGACTACATTGACTATGTAGTGTATTTTGCCATGCAGACTCACAACGAGATCAGAAGAAATACATAATATGATTTTTTTTTTGGCCTGTTTAACTGTGACTGTGTGCAGATAAGGAAATAAATGCTCTGTTTGTCATTTTAGGGCATAAACGGAAAAGATGGATTACCGGGTGCTCAGGTATGGAAAAAAACATTTTAAATAGTATGAATTGTTAAATTTTCCAATTTATAAGTATATTTTCAATGTTCTACCATTTAGGTCAGTCAGACTAATGATCTTGGCAAGCAGTGGTTTATTTTAGCATTTGTATCTGTTTTCCAGGGCATCATGGGTAAACCTGGAGACAGAGGCCCCAAAGGAGAACGCGTATGTATATAACTACTATGGTTGCTGTTAACATCTCTCTCGTACAAGTATTCGGCCACATACAAAAGCATGTAGACAACTTTGATTCTCCAACCATGAAGTGATTAGGGTGTATAGGAAACACTGTCTCTACTGGGCGTAGAATGTGACCTGTAAGCAGGTCATGCCACAGGTGTGCCTGTTAGTTGTACAGACCTGAGTCTACTCTTCTATTCCAGTTTGGAAAGTATTTTACTACCTTCCTGAGACACACTTGCCAGCTGTAACTACACCCAGATCCTTTTTGCCAACTAAGGGATTTCTCACCCATCGTGCTACTGATACTTAGAGGCGATTCATTCTGTGATGTTTGGCTTTCAAGAGACCTTGTGGGCATCTGTCCACTTGATACAGCAGCACCGTCATCTCTCCAACTGTCCCTATTCAAAGCATCTCCAGACATCACTAAATGCCTTCTAGAGGGCAAAACTACCCAGGCTGAGAACCACTGACCCATACTTACTCCATCAACCCACTTATTCCACTGACCCACTTACTCCACTTACCCACTTATTCCACTGACCCAAGTGGAATCTGCACTTTCCACTACAACTCTACATGATGCTGGTGCTGTTACTAAAACTTACTAGTATTTTCTGTAATGAATCTTAATTTCCTAGCAGGACTCATGTACCTGAAGCCAGTTACTCAAGACTTGTTACTTTGTATAAGTCTATTTAGGGCCATTGTTATATATGTGGCCACAGATGTGTTTGTGTATTGGTGTCTAATTCATTAATGTTTTTTTTTATTATTACACAAGAAATTCATGATAATGGAATGAAGTATAAAAACAAGATAACATACACTTAAGAAGAAAAAGCCTTCCAGGCATCTTTACACATGGATAAACACTCTTACCTATAATCAAAATAAAATATATATTATTTTGAAGTTGGATTGACTGTTTTATAAACATTTGTTCTATTGGCAATCTTCAATGACTGCATACATCTTCCCAAGTCCTCTTTCTCTAAGCAGTTATTTTCCTCTCCAGTCTTTTTAAAACATCCATTTTTAGGTGTGTGTGTGTGTGTCTGTCTGTCTGTCTGTCTGTCTGTCTGTCTGTGTTCCTGTGTCTGTGTGTCTATGTGTCCATGCACACATGTGGGCCACAGCATGATGGAGGTCAGAGGACAACCTATGCAGGCCAGTTCTCTCCCTCCACCATGTGACCTGTGTGGATTAAATCCAGAATATCAACTATAGTGAGAGGTGCCATGAACAATTTCAGGCCTGAAAAGACAAGGGGTGATGGGTACCAGCTCAGCTATCTCACTAGGCCCTAGACACACAACTTTAACGTTTCACCATGATCATGGAATATAGATCATGGCAAGGCAGTGGTAGCACATGCCTTTGATCCCAGCACTTGGGATCAAAGTGGCAGATTTCTGAGTTCAAGGCCAACCTGGTCTACAGAGTGAGTTCCAGGACAGCCAGGGCTACACAGAGAAACCCTGTCTCGAAAAAACAAAAATAAAAATTAAAAAAATTCATACATCTGGGTGTGCTAATATCTTTTAATCTTGGGTATTTCTCCAGGCATGAGCTGTCTATATACTGATAAGACAGTAGCATTGGTACTTTGACCATCCATTTTCTTTCTACATTGGCTTCTGTGTCATCTTCTATACCTTATGATCACATTAATACCTGTGATTGTTCACTTACTTTCATTGTTTTGTTAAATCAAGACAAGTACAGGTGGGCTTTTTGCAGACCATTACAGTTAAGGGAATATTATGGTAAACGCCAGACAGGCTCTAGCACCAGCCCATCACACTCAGCTGAGACCTCACTTCCCAAGTCATACAATTGAACATACTGAAAACGTGTAACTGAACCACTTGCTGAGGTGTCACGCTTTTTCCCTTGGGCACACACAGCATAGATACACGCCTGGAAGAAAGGCAATCCTACAAACCCTGCTCTCGCACTCAGACACCTCTAGCATCATGTTGCTAATTCTCACAAATTCTTACAGTTCACATATACTCTTGAACAAGTCTCAGAGACAGCCCTCCCTCCACCTGCCCCAGTCACTTACAGACTTTGTTCATGCTCTTCTTCACTCTTTTTCTTCACTGAATCCATATGCAAATCCATGTAAAGTATGATGATAGAAGAAACCCCAAAGGACCTTATGCATGCCGAATGAAAATGCAAAAGGAGAGACAACCAAAGGATTCAGAAAAGATTTTGACTATATCTAGGTGAAAAACTTTTCTGTTGGTCATCTCCTTTTATAACCACAGAAGGAGACTGAGACCTGAAGTGCCAGCGGGGGCTGACTTTCAAAAGTAACATTACTCTAGATTGAATGAAGACAACTGCCATTGTCACTAGGATCTATATGCTGAGTGATTCCAAGGGGTCATTGTTTGAAGCATTTTACATGGGTATATTGATTTCTCAACATTCCTTTAGCTAAGAGATATTATGAATATTAATATTCCTACATGCTAATGGTACAAGCTGGGGTACAGAGTGGAAGCATATAACCCAAGGGTCCACAGTAAATGGATGCCAGTATGAATCCTAGACTTTTGCTCTTAACCCCAGCTGAGGCATTAACTGAAGAAGTGATTCCTTATTTCTCTCCCCAAACAGGGTGATCAGGGAATTCCAGGAGACAGAGGTCCACAAGGTGAACGTGGAAAGCCAGGTCTTATGGGCATGAAGGGGGCTATAGGCCCTGTGGGGCCACCAGGAAGCAAGGGCTCCGTAGGGTCACCTGGCCACCAAGGCCCTCCGGGCACTCCAGGCATCCCCGGCACTCCGGTAAGTGGAGCCCCTGGCTTATACTGACCATAGATGTTTTCTTATAATGAAATAAATGACGATCATTTTGAAATATATAAAATAAGCTGGTCTGCACCATCATTTGAAAGTATATGCCAGGTCCTCTGTGGATACCTCCATTACATCTTAGATCTTCACAGCCAACCTGCAAGAATCCTTTCCTTGTGTATTTAACAAATGCAGGAGCAGAGTGCCTTGATCAAGACCAAAGAATTATTAAGAGGGACAAACCCAGATCTGGCTGACTCCAAAACCATTGTTTGTTTTTGGTTTGATGCATGGGTTTGGGTTTGTTTAGTGTGACTGGGGGAAGGGTAGTATTTGAGGCAGGATCCTGTGGTATGGTAAACCCAGGATCCTCTGGCTTCAGCCTCCCAAGGGCTCGGATTACAGGTGTGTACCACCACACATGCCCCAAACCATGCTTTTACCGTACTTCTGTATCTGCCCCTCATGCAAACATACACTTCTGTCTCACACTGGGACTCGATTCAGTTGGCCACTGAGCAAATCTGCCCTGAAGTGAGCGTTAAAGCAAGAGTGTGGTCAGAGCAGTCCTTATCTCACTGGTATTTCAGGAAGATCGATCCATATGAGGCCATTCACCTGAGGCGTATAGTTTGAAAACCTCTGTGACAGGAACAAAGGAGGATCCTGGATTAAGTAAGAGAGTTAAAGACCCTCTGTCTCTCCTCAGACCAGTTAAAAGCAGGGCATTCTCTCTGTCGGTTTTCATTTTTACCTCATTGCTAAATTGTTCCTGTAGAAAACCTGTGTCTGTTTCTACTATCAGACCGGTCATTCAACTTCATTATCTATTTCAAAAAATGTATATATGCATTGCCCTCCCTAACCCCTCCAGGATCCCCCCACCTCCATACCTAAATCACCCAATTTTATGTTCTCTCTCTCTCTCTCTCTCTCTCTCTCTCTCTCTCTCTCTCTCTCTCTCTCTCTCTCTCTCTGTCTCTCTCTCTCTCTCTTTCCCTCTCTTTCTCTTTCTCTCTCTCTCTCTCTCTCTCTCCCTTTCTCTCTCTCACATACACACAAAGTAAAATAAATACAAATAAGAAACAAATTCCCATTAACTCCCTTTTGAAAATATCAATTAAGCATGGCTATTATGAATGTTAGATTTTTAATCAATGGGTTAACCATTCAGCAGACACTATCTACCTACTTATGGTTACCAGGTATCTCGGGCATTTTCTACTAAAAAAAAATGGTTATTTTATTTATGTTAATATCTAAGTTACAGTAGCATGAGACAGGCAAACATGAGAAAAACATTTTATAGGGTAATCCTACGATCCAGCATTCTATTTGGGGTTCTCTTCCTTTGGAGACACATGATGTCACTTGTTATCGTCACTTTACTATCATCCGGGTGTGGATGTTGTTGTCATGGCGTTGCTTGAGCCTTTTAACTGTATGTAATAAAGTAACAGAAACTGTTATCTTCTGGTTGTCTATAGCCACATTTCTCCACTCATAGGAGAAATGTTAGCTTCCCTGGTTTTAATCCCAGCCCACAGCTTGTAAAGCAACTATGAACTTCAGCTTATCCTAGCATGTGATCTAAGAAGGTATTTCTTGCGCACTGCCAGAAGCATTTTGCTGGACAAACTTATATCCACAAAAGTTTGCCAGACCCAGCGTCTCTGTGCCTTATCCACTTGTGCTCTGCCCTGTCTTAACAGACATTCTTTTTCTTCCTTTAGGCTGACGCGGTTTCATTTGAAGAAATAAAAATGTACATTAATCAAGAGGTCCTAAGGATTTTTGAAGGTTAGGTTTGCTTTATAATACTACTGGATTTTTTCCTGAGTTCCCACTTCCCATCCCCCTGTGGGGAAACCCTTCAATGACATTCTTGAACTGTGACAGCAATCTTAGCAGATTATCCATTTCCTGGAGAGGAGCTCCTGTTGACAGTACACTAAGTTAAATTTTCACTTTAAACCATCTTTCCTCACCGCTTGTCAATAAGACAACACAGGTAAAATACCTTCTATTTATATAGCCGCCTTTCAAGTATCTCAACACCCATTGAACTCCACCTTAATTTCTCTATGGAGCAAGTATGTCCAGCTCCCCCATCACTGCGACCCTGTGGAGATGCTGAATTAATCATGAGTGTTTTAAGTAAGATGGGTTACAGTGTCTTTTGATCTAGACTAGGGTCAGCAAACAAAAACTACCAGCAACATCTGTCTGCAACAGGTAGACTTGTATGTGGTCCACAAGCTGGGAATGGTTCTCACATACGTTAAAGGGTTTCCCACCCGAAATCCTGATCTCCGGTAACGTGTTTTGGGTACAGTCAGGCTCACTTCTTTTTATACTTCTCCAATGCATCAAGGCTGTGGATGAAGAGGTGAATAGATGTGACAGACTTCCCATAGCTAGCAAAGAATTAAGTATTCATTATCTGACTCTTCTCGGATTTCCCAGTTCTACATGTTTAAGCCCAAGATAGCATTGTTTTAAAAACAAAACAAACGTGTCTTATACCCCCTCACTGGCCTTAAATGCTCTATGTACCCTAAGGATGGCCTTGAACTCCTGATGCTTCTGCATCCACTTTGCAAGTGCTGAGACTGCAGGCATGCACCACCATGCCTGGGTTAGTAATGTCTTGCTGTGGCTGGAAGCTAGGGCTTCATGCATGCAAGTGAGCACTCTACCAAGCCAGCCCACCCCCAGCCCACCATTGCTTTCTCTAAGCAGCTAAGTCTTGCAGATAATTCATTCTGAGTCATCCTTTAACAGCATTGTTCTTCCCTCCGAAGAGTTTGGAAAAGTCAAGAGCTTATCGTTATTATTTTTAAAATCTTAAGCAGGTGAATTCCTGTTTACTATGGTAAAAACTCAAGTGGCTTCAGTGATATAGCACTAAATGCCTCTACTCTAAGGCCCTGGGTTTGACTGCCAGCACCAAAAATATATTTTTAATTAAATTAAATTAATAAACAAAATTCAAGTATGTATGTTCTCACATTGGTCCAACTTGAACATATTGTTTAGAATATTTGTGGAATATAAGATAGCTATTACTCGAAACTTTGTGTCCGTTGTCTCTAAAATGTATAAGTATGCTATCACTATAGTTGTTGATGGAAATGTTGGATTTAAAAGTCAAGAGATGGGTGGCTCAGTGGGTAAGGATGCTCACCACCAAGCCTGACAACCTGAGTTCTGTCTCTGGGACCCACATGGTGGAAGGGAAGAAGTGAGTTTGGAGAGTTGTCCTGGATCTCTATGCACACACCTTGACACACTTGCTGTGTATATACCCACACTGTAATCATAATAGTATACAATAGCATATACACATACTATGTGAGTAATAATAATAAATAATACAATAGTAGTAGAAGTGGGTGGTAAAGTGTGACTGTTGAGATTTTTTAAGTTGAATGAAGGCTTAGGTTTTTCTAATTGTCATCAGATTCCTTCCCACACTTGTAACTCATCTGTTAACCAATCATTTGCTGAATGCGAATCCATATGTTTGCTCTACATCTGTTCACAAGGATGCCACATAGTTTTGTCCAGTGATTTGCTGAGAGTCATTCCACTCAGCTGTTAGAGCCATAAAGCAGGAGTTACCAGCCAAGAAACCTGCACTGGGTCTCATGGCTCCAACCTCTTTCGCTGATAAGCACCACCAGGCATAGCAGATTGCTGACACAAAATACCCTGATTCTACATTCAGTCTTTCAGCTGCAAATGGAGCCCTGGTTATAGTAAGCTAGATTTTTTATTAGAGACTGAAGTCTCACTGCCTGGATACAAATTATTGTGATTTGCTTAATCAACAGAGACAGAGCAGAGTCCCACTGGGGCTTTCAGCTATGCCCATATCAGAAGAGAGTATTTTCATGAGATTGTGGATTCCTGTTGTTCCTTTACATTTTTCTTTATCTCCACTACCCATCTTGACCTTGCTCTAAGTGGTAATTTATTAAAACAATTTCTGACTCATGTCTGAACTGCCAGTATTCTTTGTGACTTTAACATTACACTTAAATTTGCAAATTTCCCTTTGCTTTTGGTCTTATGGCCTTCGAAGCAAGCACCACGAAATAGGTGCTCATTTCCCCTCCCTGGAAATGCTTGCTTCCCTGAAGGAGCACACTCCTCAGCACCCAGCACGTCTTATACTCCCAAGGGAGCACCAAGTACGGACAGCGGCCAAGTTTTCAGGTCTCACCGCAAACTGAAAATGTTCAAAAATATATTTTAAAATTTTAAGAAAATGTCAGTAAAGCATTAAGCTGTGTGAGGAGCCATTCTAAGGATGGAAGTCTACGTAACATGTCATCATCATGAAGCCAGCAGTGGACACAGGACCTCCAGGGCCTCACACAGCAGGTGTATCTTTAGTTGCCTGTAACCACACAAAGAAAAACAGCACGAGATACATAGCTTTTTGCATCGAAATCTAAAAATCCTATTCTCACTTTTAATATTTACAGCTGCCACTGTCAGTGATAACCCTTTATCTCAGGAATGAGGTTCTGAATGCCATTTCTTTTTTTTTTTTCCTGGCCGTCCTGGAACTCACCCGTAGACCAGACTGGCCTTGAACTCAGAAATCCACCTGCCTCTGCCTCCCAAGTGCTGGGATTAAAGGCATGCGCCACCACCTCCTGGCCTGAATCCTGAATGCCATTTCTTAAAGATTCTTGTTATCGCCATATTTAGGAGTTCAGAAATAGCCAGGCAGTGGTGGCACAAGCCTTTACTCCCAGCACTTGGGAGGCAGAGGCAGGCAGATCTCTGTGAATTTGAGGCCAACCTGGTCTACAGAGCGAGTTCCAGGACAGCCAAAGCTACACAGAGCAACCCTGTCTCAAGAGAAGAAAAATAGTTCAATAGTTAGACTAGCATCTGGAGGTTAATCAGTAATCACAGAAACGGCTGGGGAGATGACCCAGTGGTTAAGAGTTTATGTTTGGTCCTCAGCCCCCACATCCAGGCGCTCAAAAGCATTCTTTTTTTTTTTTTTTTTCATTTTTTTTTTCAAAAGCATTCTTAATTCCAGCCCCAGAGGATCAGATTCTCTTTTCCTGACTCCAAGGGCACCTGCTCTCATGCTCTCCACTGGCCACATATACACATAATTACAAAATAAGAATCATTAAATATATATATACGTATATATACACATATATACATATATATACATATATATATGCCAGAAATTATAAGCACATGTTATCAGGAAAAGAAAAACAACATGTTGAGATATATCAGGCAACAATTTTCAAGGTCCAGTTCACACTGTAAAGGTGTGACCTGTGACATCCTTTTTCTGTGTACTCAGCCAGGGAAGTACCCATTACTAACCCTCGAAGAAGACACCAGACTGCCCCAGCTAGCCACTCTGTAGCTGCTCCCATGAACAGCTGTGGGTCTCCTCCAGAGAGTCAGGGAATTGGTCCTAGCAAAATCACCTAACTCGTACTTCTAAGTAGCACAACCTCTAAGCCTGTGTCCTTCCCCTTTAGATTTCTGCTCGACCACTGAGTAACCCCAGTCAGGAAGCTGACAGCTCTGGAATCGCCCCCATGTCTCCTCTGGCTTCACCCCCATCTCTCCTGCTGCCTCTCACCTAGGGTCCTAGTGAATGGCAAGACACTTTATCCTCTAGAGAGCTTATGTACCTCCAAAGCCACAGATACCCTAGCCTCAAGATACTTTTCCAAAGAGACCTCGTGGAAATCTTTCACTTGAAACTTTTAAACTCCAATTCCACGTGAGATATCCCCTCTCCTAATAACTCTCCTGACACCAGCCTGACAAATCTATCTTCTCCACCGACACAACATACCTGAAACCTATAGTATAGTTATTTAGCACTTAAACTAATTTGCCCTCAAATCATTTTCATTCAGTCCATTTGATTTTTTTTTTCCACTCAGAAATCACCCTTGCCGTGACTTCTGAACACCATTTTCCAAGAATAAAAAAGCGGTGCTCCATTTTCACAAATCATACTGTGGCGAGGTCAGTTTCCTTTTCCATAAATGGAGAGATTAATTGTCACATTTTAAAGCAGTTTCAGCAAAATAGCACAGTACAGTTAAGCGCTGGGGTTCAGCCACATCCATCTACAGCTTGTCTCTTAGAGGTTTCACTAAAGAAGGTATCAGTAAGCATCCCTGCTGTCTCTCCACACTCTTCTGCATGCCCATAGCCTCAGGAGAAGTCCTTCCTCATCAGCAGGAGCCCAAGCAGGTCCTCAGGAGAATCCAATGTATGCATTAGTCACTGTCCCAGGTGTTCAGTCAGATGGCTCCTCTTGGGAAACCCTCCACCAGGACTCAGGTTTTCAGTTCTCCTCCAGGGATTTAAACAGTCCTCTTTGAACTTCTGAGGTGACCCTCACAGGCCTCTCACCTTGAGCTATCCTCCAGACCACACTACCCTGTCCTTCAGCAAGCTAAATACATCTTCCCAAACCTAACAAATGAAGGGAAGCAGTTCTCCATGATCTCAGAGCTGGGTTCCAGCTGGATCACAGTACACAAGCATGCATTCCATTCACTCTAAAATTAGATCAAATTCCCACTTTAATTGGCCAATATGTCGCCATTTTTGCAAGCCAGGCAGTCACATAGAGCAGAGATGGGTGCTATCCAGAGGACTCAGCTTAGCACCTTTTGTCCTTATGAGGACATAGCAGTTGACAATAATACTATCCACATTAAGTCAGGAGCAAACCATATCAAAGAAGCATAGGTTTTGCTATGGCCTCACCCTACAATTCTTGAGCATTTGTATCTATATGGAATAAAAGTTATGAAGTAGTATGCACAAACTATCAGACTCTTTCCTTTCTTTAAATCCCCAAAGCTAGACCTGCAACTGAGGGAGAAAAGGAAAGTTAAGGTTATTTCTGCTTTTGAATTTCCAGTGTTCAGGAAACCTATGTTTTCTCCATTTTTACATATATGTGTAATGTATATGGATGAATATATTATCCTGTTCTATTTTAAGGTAGCATGTCTCTCCTCTCTATAACTGCTAAGATATTTATCAGTGTTTGTATATTTGTGCATATACATGGCATCCAATAGATACACATCCTGGGAGATACAGTACATATTGTCCACAGCATGGTCTGGTTTTTCCATTTGATGCTTCTGTTTGTCTGGGACTCACACATAATCAGTCACATGGCTTACAGGACTCCCTCTGTCTTCAATAACCTGTGGTTGTCTGCTCATACATAAGGATATGTTCTGAGGCCTACTGAATGTAGAACTTGCCAACTGTGGTTTTCCCATAGAGTAGCTAGCTGGGCATTCTAAATGAAGGTCTGTCCATTTCAGTGCCTTAAGTCTCTCTGTGGGGACATTTATTTATTTATTTATTTATGTACTATAGTATTAAAGTCAGAGTCTCACTGAAGTCTGGGACTGTCAATGCAGAAATAGTCTTTCTTCCCTTTATTTATTCATTTTATATTTTAATTAAAATATAATTATCTCACTTCCCCTCCCCTTTTCAGAAAGGGAACCTTTGGTTGCTGGGCTGGGGAAGAGTCACTGCCTAGCTGTTTAGAGAAAGACAAGAGAGTTAAAGCAGGTGTGTGGGTTCAATCTACTATCTTTACCCATAACATTTCAAAGCAACATGCTTACAAAGGCTGTGAATGGATATAGCATTATGAACTACTGAATAAATGAGTCCATAACGTTATTAAAAATTAAAACAAACTCAGGGAATAATTCAGATCTCACAAAAACTTACTGTTACATTGCCCCATAGGAGAAAACTACATATAATTTTAGTCTTCGTGTTTAAAAGACCTGTGGGAAAGCCATGGAAAATTAATCGAAGAAGTGATTTCCAAAACAGGGTATTCACCCTGTGAATGAATTTTATTTTAACCTTAAGGCTAAGAGATAACAATATTACTAAGTAATGAGCACTTCCCTTGAGAAATCCATCACATAACCAATGGCTTCATAACGGAGGATCAGAAGATAAGGAGATAATGTTATACTAAGAAAGTAGGCAATTAAGCATGAATGGGCATTAGGGGAAAAGATTATTTTTCATTGAAAAACAAAGTTACAAATTCTATTTGTGAAACAGCAGGCAGGGGAGAGCCAGGTGGCACCTGAATGTCTCTTACTTCTTCAATATTCATGTCTGCATTGTCATGAGATCATTCTCCTAAGAACCAAGTCATCTGTCAGTCTCACCTATCAATCAGACTGCTGGCTCTCATTTGGCCCAGGCGGGAGGAATATAAACAGTTTATGTACACCTCTTCTAAAGTTTTTAATTTTCTGCCTCATTAGAAAGCAGAGCCAAAAACCTGTTTAAATGACTAAAGGGGCTCTGAAAACAGAGGGAAGGCAATTAAGAATACAGGCCTTCAGAATTCATTTAGATGCTCAGAAACTATTATTTTCAATTATGGGGCATTAAGGTAAGGTTCAGAAGAGGTAATTAGCTCCTGCTAAATGACTGTTTCTTGATGTAGCTTAAAGCCAGTTCATTTACAGCTAGAAGTAGTTCTTTAAAATTATTGTATTTTACTAAAATTATTAAATAGCAAAAACTCCCAAAACAAAGTACTCCTAAATTCATTTCATAGGTTAAGGAGAAGAAAATTAGGATGGTGAATATTTCTGTTTAGGCATTTAAGGTAGTAGGCATGTTTCAAACCATTTATTTGTCGGTGTGTGTGTGTGTGTGTGTGTGTGTGTGTGTGTGTGTGTGTGTGTCCATGTGCACATCTACGTGTGTTTACACCTGTGCCACAGCATGTGTGGAGGCCAGAATAAAATTTTTCAATTCTCTTTTTCTACCACATGGATCCAAGAGATTGAACTCAAGCACTCAGGGTTAGCACCAAGCGCCTTAGCCAACTGAGCCATCGCAGCTACAAGTTAGTTTTACAAATTACCTTTCAATTACTAAGATAATTTGTCTTTTGAAGAAATTGCATAGTGGGGAGAAACATTAACAACGTTGTTTCTTCTTATCATGGCAAGACTGTCCCTCTTCTAGTTTCTCTATTTTAAAACCAATCATCCATATATTAGACTTTTACAATGTCAATATATAAAATATAACCAAAGCAAATTTAAGGGGCCGGGTGGCAGATTTTATTTATAAATGAATTCATGATGTTGTCAAACTGGATTCCAGATTAATATACTAAGTATTCTCTTGAGATGAAATTTAACGGAGCAATGCTCTATGTGAAATTAATAACCAGCAATTCAATAGTGACAAGAACTGTCTTGCAGCAGCTGACAGATTTCTAATCTGGCGTCCCAGACTATTCCAAAACATCTGAAGGCGCTCTGCAGATGTGCCTTATAGTACACGTGCCTATAAAAACATGATAAGAGTTCTTAAATGATAAGTTTAAATGATTTAATTCTTTGATTCCAGAACAAGAATAGTTGGTAAGAAAGTCCACAATCCCTAATCCAAGGTCTTGCTGCAAAGAATGTTAAGTCAGGTGTGGCAGAGTCCCAACTAGAATGCCAGGGGTTCAAGGCCAGCCTGGACTGCATGAGACCCTGAGTTTTTTTTTAAAAAAAAAAAATGTAATTAAAAATAAAATCAAGCAGGCTTTGTTTAGTTAATTAATAATATACTCAGTTCAGAAGTTAATTTTAAATTGAAAATTTTATTCATAGTTTCATACTTTGAGTCTTTGAACTATTTTGTGGTCCTTTTAAGTTTCATTAGCACACCAACTTTCTTCTTTCCTCATTCTTTGTATGGGGTATTGTATGCAGGTAGGGGTTGGCTGGAATGTGCCCCATGTGGCCAAGTACATTCACAGAGGCTACAGAGGATGTTAAAGTTCCCCCTCTACCACCCCCATCTTATTCCCTTGTGACATGGCCTCTCACCGAACCTAGACTTTGCTTTTCCTGCTAGATTGATGATCACTAAGCGTCTCTATGATCTTTCTGTCTCTGATCTCCTCAGCACTGGGGTTACCGATGCACACAAACCCTCACAGCTTTTACATGAGTGCTAGGGATTTGAACTTGAGACCCTATACTTGGCAGCAATCGCCCTTATCCACTGAATAAGCCCCAATATGCTAACTTTCCACATTGCATGCTCCCTTTCATCTCAATGTATCAGGACATTAATCACTGTCTGGGACTTAGTAGTTACATTCCACTATACAAACTCTACAGGTGTTTTCATGAGCTGGTGATGAGCCCCTTAGAGTATCTGTTCAGTTCATTACTCTCTGTCTTCTCTGGGCACTTTCTCCAGAATGCCTATATATAGTGTTGTGTTCTAAGCAGTCTATTAAATGCATAAATGGTATTGCCTATGGTGCACTACTTGGGAAAGCATCCTGTGTTAGGAAGTACTTAATTTATAAAGACATATCACTTAGTGCTTAACAAAACATGGCCTACATTTATTTACCTGCTCTTTCTAACAACACGGATAACGTGTTCATTTCCTGTGATTTGTCTTCGCCATTCCAACATTTTCTATGGCTCAGAGAGACACACAGACACATTTTCTCATGTTTACTGCTGCCACTACATTCAGAGGGAGGCATCTCATCTGCAACAATGACGCATCTATTTTCCTCTTACCAAAGCAGTCATCCTCCTAATGGCCTGATTGACTAAGGGGCACACCAGCTGGACATGCAACCAGAAAATGCATAGTACTGGGGAAATATAGAACTCCTTCTTTAATAAGTAAAAATTACTTGTGACATTATCCACCTACTATAGAGCTGAAGTGGTGAAGGGAAGCCAAGCTTTTTCAGTGACTAAACATCTCTGTGGAAAAGGCAGTGTTGTTCACGTCATCGGTTGCCATGTGAGAAAATGCAATCCCTACACACGTTAGGGAGTCGGAAGGGTCAACAACTTGAAGCATCGCTTAGTCATATCCTTCAGCCTCTAAATCTGGGGTAAAGTCACAGACAGGACCCCAGTCAGCTGCAACCATTCTACTACTTGACTTGGGGAGAAGGGTAGGACACCTCCAAGTTCACAAGCATACAGGACAGCATGTTGAATGTTCCCACTACATACTCCTTGCCAATGGACTTCCTCTGGGGTTAGCAACTAACTGAGCAGCAGCCAGAAAGCTCCTTCATGACCATTGTGATGCATTTTCCATTCTGCATTCTCTTTTCATAAGAAAAGTAAGTCTAATAATCACTCAACGTACAGGGATTGGGTTCTCACTGTGGAAGTAGGTGTTAAGGAATCTGAATATACTTAAAATTGCTACACGTTCAGTATTTGGATAGAAAGTACCTTGCATTTATTCTTTAAACAATTCTTATAAAAAAAATTCTCCCCAAGTCATAACCAGAAGTTAATTAGACAAGTGTTCTGGCCAACCCACTGCTGGGTTCCAGGAACACTGGTAATTCCTAGACCATTTGAACGACCCGGCTGTTCTGTTTCTGTCTTAAACAACTCCATGCAATTTATTCTATATATTTTATCAAAAAAGACAGCAGGCAGACCAGTTGGTATAGAATATGTGCTTCATTCAGCTATAAACTGAATTTTTTTCAACTTCATTTTAAAATGTTTGGAAATGCTTTTACATAAAGACACTTCCGTCACATGAAGTATTTTTTTTTCTTTCATAAATGAAGAGAGGATGGCTGTGTTTCTATCCCAGCTTAAGCTGCCAGCAGCAATGTTATCTGCTCAAGCTCATGGGAGGCCTGGCCCACCAGGGAAGGACGGGTTGCCTGGACCCCCAGGAGACCCAGGGCCCCAAGGTAAGGCTGAAAATGTAATATGTACTTGCCATAATCCTAAATAATTTATAATATGCTAATTACAATTGAAACATATATATGGGATGTGTATAAAATGGCTTGTTGTGGACTATCTTGTTAATATTTTATTTTCTAGTGATAAATGTTAATTATTACTACTTCAAATTTAAAATGAATATGCCTGCTACTCTAAGTTCATTTTAATGGTACCCAGAGTAACAATAATGCTGTCTGCTTCTCTATCATTGTCACAAAGAAATCCTAGAGTTGTTTCTGTGGCCATCTTACTGTTAGGCAAGATTTCTCATCTGAGAGCCCTAAAGATATTGAAAAAAAGGGGGGCCCTGGGAGACTCTGCTACAAATAGTCATTTGGGGCGAACATCTCCTTGGGGAAGTTTAGATTGACGCTGTAGTAGAGTTTTATAGATAGTAACTTTTAAAGGTTAAACCTAATCTTTGAATCTGTTTTTATTTCTGAGAATTTCATACATGTATACAGTGCAATATTATATCTACTCACTGCCCCATCTAACTATTCCACGCCCCCTCAACATGGCTCCTCCCAAACCCCTCTCTTTTAAAAAAGAAAAAATGTGACTAAGTCCAGTTGGTGCTACCATGTGTACACAAGAGTACTGCATCCAGGGGTTGCACTTGAACATGGAAGGCCTCCTAAGTGGCCATATCCTCCATTAAGAGTGAGTCCTCCCTCCCCAGCAAGTAGCCACTGCCAATAGTTCCCATATAAGGTGTAGGGCCTGGGGATGATCTACACCATCTTTGTCAGAATTTTTGGATAGCTTGATCTTGGGTAGGTCTTAGGCAGATAACTATAATAATCTTTGAATTTTAAAGGATACTTTGTGTGACTTCTAAGGTCTTTAAATCCAAACTTATGTTGGCAAAGAAAATGAATTGTCACTGATGACAAATGGAGAAGACAAATGCTCTTGAGTTTTGCTTGATTCAATTATTCTGACACAGCTGTTCTGCAATATATATATATAGTTAGCCCTCTGCATACTGACTAGATAGTCCTGTGTTTGGATGATTCATGAATTCTGATAGAGAAATGCCAAATTTAGTGAATATGAATCATAAAAACAAGGTTAGAGAAGCTACAGCCAAAGTAGGTGGTAGCAAGTAGGCACCCTTCCTACCACCAACGTTATTCCTAAGCATCCTGGGAAGTTTACCTTGTTGGAGTTGAGCTAAATTCTACTCCAGAATCCATTTTTAATTGCCATCTGTAATCTGTGTATGGGATCCACTTGAGGACAGACAATACATTCTCATTCCCACATTCTCATTTCTTCAACATGACAGAGACAGAAAAGCAGACACTAGAAAATCCACTCTCAAAATAGTCACAAGGACCCATGCCATGAAGAAGATGAACCCCAGACACCAGCAAGTGGGTTTCCAGATTCTGACTGAAGTCCATGGTAGTTCCTACTCAGACACAGTGCTTTGCTGGCCTGTGGAGGAGATGGGAGGTCTTGTTATTTTAGGCACTTTACCTTGGGTCCCTCAACTTACCAGAGATGATAGTCTCTGGGATTTGGAGGCAGTATGAAGATGGGGGAGCAGAAGAGACTGCTTCCAGGGCAGCAAGCACTGTCAGCTATGAAAGGCTTTGTAAGGAAGGAGGTTGTTAGTTAGAGTACTTAGACCACCATGGTTGGAGCCCCAAGAAAGAAGCCAGTTGGTCCAAAGCACAGCAGTAGAGAAAGACCTAGTATGCTGAGCTAAGTGACCTGACAATGAAAACCATCTTGTCTCAATGGACCATGCTGTCAGGAAGCTGGGACTGGGGCTTACATAGACTGGTGATTAAAGACTGATGGGAACTTCTGCACAGGTGTAGATTTGTGGTCAGGGGTTGAACATCCAGTCCTAGCCACCTGAGCAAGAATCTGCAAAGACCATTATTGCCTCGAGTTGTTCTTGCCACTTACGAGCATATCCAGGTGCAGTTTCCATTCCACAAAGGACAGGCTGGAAGGAGTAGCTACCAGAAAGCCCTCTTGCTGACCTCCAAACTCATGATAAAGGAAAACACACTGCACCTGCTTATTGTGAAAGAATCAGCATAAGACCTGGACTCTATGCTTCAAGATCACTGCAGTATAGTGAGAATTCTCATTTCTTAAACACACACACACACACACACACACACAGAGAGAGAGAGACAGAGAGAGAGAGACACAGAGAGAGACAGAGAGAGAGAGACAGAGAGAGAGAGAGACAGAGAGAGACAAAGAGAGACAGAGAGAAGACAGAGACAGAGACAGAGACAGAGACAAATTCAAAGACAGAAAGAAATATTGTGGGAATATGGGAATATGTTTTCATTTTAATTCCAGGTATGGGGATATGGGGCTGTGTCACAGCAGATGATTATGATTCATCTCATGCTCTAGCAAGAGTATGGATTTGCCAGCATAGATAGTTTCTACAAGTGTGCGATGGTTGGAATTCTGGAGACTGTTCAGAGGATATATAAATGCTAGATCCTCAACAGAGGGAGCTGTTTGGTGGATGGATGTTGTTGGTTGTGTTTGTTGCAGTTTGTTAAGTAGTCATGCATGAAGAAGTGAGAAAAAGAAATTAGATATCCGGACTGTGATCAAACTTGCCCCAAGGAACTCGATGCCCCTATTCACCAGGAAGTACTCTAACAATATTGTCATCCCCTTCTATCCTTTTTTTCTCTCCTGCCTAACGTTAGGAGGTTGATAGGGTAGGAGAAGGGTGGAGAAGGATGGAAGAAAAAAGAACCCACAAAGTAACCAAAAACAACACTGTGGTTTTTTTAAAATACCCATCGTCTGTTCATCTTAGGTCAGGAGGTTTGACTCACAGTTGAGAGAAGGGGAAGCATATAGATTCAAAGGAAGCCTTTTGTGTCTATACACCTGTGCGGAAGGTGCTTGTTACCTTTTATCTCATTTGAAGTAAGGGTGTATGAGAACTGGAAAGGCCTTTAAAAGCCGTCTGAAGATGTGATGTTTAACCACATGAAGAATAAGCCTTGTTGATACAAGTAGAAAATGTTGGATGGATCCTTCAGATCTTGGTAGTCCACGAGAATACACAAAATGGAAAGTTGCAGTGATCTGGTAAAACAGAGTTCAGACAAGAGTCACCTTTCCCACATAAGCTCTTAGCTCCAAGCACCCCAGTGTTGGGAAGGTCCATCTCGAAGGTTCTCAGTCAGAAACAATTCTAGGTCAATAATGTTGAGGTCTTGAAAAAACAAGACTTATATTTGCTACTGAGACAACTGATCAAAAGATGGCCCCTTCCCCTTTGCAATGGATTTCTGTGGGGTTAGCCCACTGCTATGTGTAAAACACAGACTATTATTTATAAGGGAGATCTGAGGTGTGAATCTTGAGTTTGAAGGAATTCTCCACATGGTTTCCAGTTTTCTTAAAACAAGTTCTATTAAAATGGACAAAACTGCTGTCCCACCAGAGTATCTGACAACAAACATGCTTAGAAGTGGTTGCCTCAGCCTTTGGTTCCCCCATGGGACTTCTGACAGTGAATACATCTTGACTACAAGTCGTTGATTGACACTTCAACTCCTTGTAACATTAAAGTTTCCAGAAACACAGCAGAAAATAAGGTTTAAAAAAGTGAGATTCATTTTAAAAGAATTTTGCCTATAGCCATACTACACTGGTAACCCTAAAAGCCACAAAGAAATCTCATGAGAGACGAGAAAGAAAAAGGGGAGGGAGGAGAAGGGAGAGGAAGGAAGGGAGAGAAGAAGAGAGAGAGGAGGTAGAGCAGGGAGAGAGGGAGAAGGAGAAACAGCAGGTGAGAAGGTGGCAGCTACTATTGGATCTTTGCTGCTTCTCTGTGTGGACATTAAAAACTGAAGGGTTTTCTCTGGTAATAAGTAAATATAAAGTTATCAGAGGATGAAGCCATATGTATAATTCCAATGCTCTTCTCTCTTCTATTTAAAAAGAAGGAAGAAAGCATCAACATCAACCTCAAATGCTGTTGGCTAGGTTAGCCCTCTTCATCGTGGCTCACAGCAGTTGCATTTGACAAAGGGTGAAGTGCAAACCACAGCAGAGAAAGGGGCAGGAAATGTGTCTGCTGAGCTGTGCTCCAGGGTACAGTGGACACTTGGGAACTGTGTCTGGGGGTGGGGGTGGGGGCTCATCTAAAAGATGCATGGCTCAGGAAAGAAATCCATTTTAATTTAAATAAAGTGGCAATTTGAAACATGCACCAGGAAAAGGATCTTTTTATCACCTTTATTCTCTTCATATGTTTAAGGAAGGATTTAAAAAAAAGTCAAAGACCTTGTAAAGTGTCCTGTGCTTATTCTGCAAAGCACGAGATTGTAGAGGTAAGGAAGGAATTGATGTGAGGCCATCAGAAATGTGCCCAAGGGAGGCCATTCTCCTACAAAGACTTACTAATGAAAAATGGTGGATATTCTTCCATTATCACAGTGTTCTTAAAGGACAGTGAGTGCTTATTAGGGAGGATTCTAAGGAGGCCATTTTGTTTGCATCCTTCTAGACTTCCAAGAGGGTGATGACTGACTGTCTTGTTAAAGTCAAAAGCATTTCTATAGGATTTTTATGTTAGCCCTCATGCTAGGCTGTGACTGTGGCCCTCCCATTGTGCAGAGAGAAAGCACTGCTCAATGTTCTGTCTCTCCCAGAAGGGGTCTGCAACACAGGGTCCAATTGACACAGCTCAAGAGCATTGGAGACCTATTAGCTGTCCTATATAAATGACGATGTACTTTCCTAATGAATCGAACCTTCTTGGGTGAGGTTTTGCAGAAGAATTTTTATAAAATGTAGTTGATGTTTTCAAAAAAAAAGAATTGACAGAAACCTTGAGAAATGGATGCCACATGTATAGACCCTGGTCATTTCAGAAGGAACCCACATGTAAACTTAATAGATGAAAACAAGATGAGGAGGGATGAAGATGAGAGAGAAGAGGAAGAGAGGGAGGAGAGACTACCATCAATTTTAATAGAACATACTGGGAGTCACTGTTCTTTTTGAGTTTTTAAAGTTCAGATATCATCAGCTTCTAAATCCAGGAAATCTCTTAAAAAAATAATCCAGTGGCCCATGGGATAGTTCATAATTCTTGGATAGTTCTGACCTATCCAAAAGAAAAAAAAGAATTAGCAGTTGGTGGCCCTTGGAAATAGGACATGATTGTAAGTCAAAATAGCCAAAGGGTTCAGCAGCCAGTTAGTAGAGCAAAGTCAAAATGACCGAAGGATTCAGCAGCCAGTTAGTAGAGCAGAACAAGAGAAGCTGAACACATTTTCTGTGTGTGTCAGGGGTGGGGCGGGGGGGGGGCAGGTATGGCCATATGAATGCAGTGACTGCAGAAGCTGGAACTATTTTCTGAGTTCATGCTGCTGATGCTGCTGATGCTTCTCCACTCACCATATATTAACTATCCAGTTCACATTTATCATACAATAAACATAAATACAAGGTTGGGCACAGTAAAGCACAGAGAACCTTGCAGATACACAGTGATAGATAAGGTGTCTTGTGCTTATTCTGCAAAGTATTATATGTATTGCCACTACACATAATACTTAAATACATTATTCATATCTTCTCTTACATGTTTACAATAGATGGGTGGGCCCTCTTCAACAGAAATTCTGATGGGGGTCTAGGTACATGTAATGGGAAAGACATACACAGAAAGGACTTTGTTGTATATGAAAACAGACAGTATATGAATACAGGCTTTAGTGTAATACTTGATGGGGGATCGAATCGTGGCGGGCACGTCTGCAAACACCGGACACAAACAGCTCTACGTGTAGGAGGTTTAATTGGGAGGGGGAGTGAGGACCTCGGCGCCGGAAGAGAGAGGAAAGAAAGAGGAAAAAGAGAAAGAGAGAGAGCACTCATATATATATATATATATATATATATATATATATATATATATATATATATATATCGTGACGTAACAGCCCAGGTAAAGGTGGGAGCTGAACCCAATGAATTCTGGGAATATCCGTTGTCTTGATGACAGGTCTGTGGGCCCGCCCACATCTGCCGTGCTGGGTGCTAACAATAATTAAATGAGCTAAATAGTTAACAAATAACTAATTAAATGAAATAAAGGAGCAAGCAACTCATAATCTCAATATCAGCAGAACACAAATTTGAGTCAAATCAGTTTAAGATAAAAACACAAAATGCTTTTCTATGACATTTAAATGCTAAGGACTAGACATTTTAGCTATGCTATGAGAGGAGAGATCCAGAAATTCCCGAAGTACTTAACATGTATCTTTCAAGATTGATTTTTATTACTTTTAAAACTAAATCTCACTATCAAAAATCTTGGTTTGTTTTAACATAATAGATTAGCTACATAATTACCAGGTTCTCCACGCTTTATTGAGCTCAACCGATTGTGCTTAATGAGTAAATGTGAGGTAAATACAAATTCATGATGAGTGAAGAAACAATGTTAACAGCAGGACACAGGAAGCAGTACTTTCGTGTGCACGTCAGTGCTGGACACTCCTTTCACGCCTCCTTTTGTATTGTCTCTCACCCAGGCTACCGAGGACAGAAGGGAGAAAGAGGTGAACCTGGAATTGGGCTGCCAGGGAGTCCAGGGCTTCCTGGATCTTCAGGTAATAGACTTATTATCTCTCTGCAAGCAGTCCTCTCAGGATAGGCATTTCTCCCCTGTGGACCTTATGTGTTCAACTGAAGGAGAGAGGGAGGCAGGCAGGATCCCGTGTGACCCAAATTCTCATGGCGTGTTTTATTTCCACAGCAGTGGGTTTGCCAGGCTCACCAGGTGCCCCAGGGCCTCAAGGGCCCCCGGGACCCAGTGGAAGATGTAATCCAGAAGATTGCCTCTATCCTGTGGCTCCTCCCCATCAGCAGGCAGGTGGGAAGTGAAGAAGACGAGGAAGACATCCTGTCTGCTAATATGTCCATGCCACTTGAGCCGCCAATGCGGGCTTCACAACTGAGCGCTCTCAAGGCTTATGAGTTTTGGACCGCTTTATTTTATTTTTCTGATGCAGGGGCAGACATCCAAAGCAACCATCTGAGTCCTATTCTGACAGTAATTGCAGATCAGTATTTTCAGATGTTTGCCAACTTCGTTCCATATGTTCTGCTTTATTGTGGCTCTGAGTTCTACTGCTTCGTAAGAAAAATGCAAGCGAGCCTGTCACGGGCTCTTCGGAAGAAATCACATGAAACGCTTTGGTACACAGACGACATAGACTTTGTGAACTCGTCGACATGACTAGCTTTTGATTCCTGAGTTTTAACTTTTCTAATTTATCTTGATTATTTTCTTTGTATTTAAATTTACTATCATTGCTTTAGATTTTTCTTTCTGCTCTTTTGAGACTGAAGTAGTACAAGTTGACTGTCTTATGACTGATTTTTTTACAAGAAGTCTTATACCATCCTATATTCATTCGGTTTATAAAGAAAAAAACATGCAATAAGAGATTTGCTTCTAACTTATATTAAAAAAAAAAACTATGGGAGACTCGTTTATCAAGGAGTCTTGATAAAAATCATCATAGCCAACTACTGAAATGCTTTTGTGACTTCCTAGCAATGAGCTCAATTTGGAGCACTCCTCACTGGCATGAACATATGCTAACATGAAAAAATGAAGAACCAGCTTGACCCTATGCCCATGTCTGTGAGTCTCCTACGGTAAACTAAAAGTGGTTTTCTCGAAGACATGCTTGGTGGTAAAGGCTGTCTTTGGTACCTGGCAATCATTCGCAGCCCGGCAAGACCTTCGTGCTCGTTTATGCATTCTTTTTTCTGACTTTGTGATCCCTAGACCCACCATCAGAGAAAAGACAAGGATTTGTAATGACGGGAAAAGAGGAGTCTTCTCTTGGAAAATGAGAGTGGAGGGTGAGCAAAGGCATGTTGAGTACATGAAGCCCTCGGGCTCTTACAGAGAGCAATGTTTTCTCAGAAACCATTGAAAGGTCCAGCTCAGCAGAGGAAAGCCAAGAGACTCCACGGGAAAGTCACGATATGCTTCAAAACCATGTGCTCAGGGCTTAGGGATTTAGCTTCAAGGTGGAGTGCTTGCCTAGCAAGCAAGCATCAAGACCCTGGGTTCTGTCCTCTGCCCTGGAGGAAAGAAAGAAATGTGCTCTGAAAGGAAGCAAAATCCCAGTGGTCTTGAATGAATGTTTTCTTACTCCCTACCTGTTCATTGCTTGGTGAAACCTTGGCTGGGAAACAACTGATTTTCTAGAATATTGAGCACAAGGCACAAGAATGTTGCTGAGACGTAGCTGGTGGGTACCATGGAAGCTGAGCACGCCACCAGAGCCCTTCAGTCAAATGTATCAAAGAGCACGGGATAAGAGGATGCTCTTAGTCTGTTCATTGAAAAAAGACAATGGGTTTAGAAAAGCAACCCACTGAACGTGGGAAAAGCTGTGAACGGTGTTTTCCTGGGAAGCATGCCTGACATAAGGCAGAGTTTATTTAAATGCACCCATGATTTGAACTGGTTTTCATTATCAACAGATGAGCTGCTGGCCCGGTACTTTCAACATGGCTGTGCATAAAATAACTTTTTAGTTACTTCATATTGAGTTTGCTGTATATTTAGATCCACGTTTATTTATTTTCCAAGTCTACTTTATTTATTTCCAATGTTTTGGACTTAAAATTGCTTGTTCCTTTGTTTTCTTTCATATGCAATACCTACAATGGTGCTGTGTTTTAAACTTACACAATTGGAGTATGCAAATGTTTGCATATGTATCTTCATAGTCAACTGATAACTTACCCCCCTAAAATGTACATAAGGTGAAAAGTTGGTGCTATGTGTATATTTTGAGCTTCTAATTTGTTGAATTTTCTGAAAACACACTTTACCTGACATATTAATTTACTTGAATTTGCTGTATAGCAAAGACTTTTCTATGCTTTCAAAGATTATTTTTCATATTGACAGGTTATTTATCCTTTTGCATTTTGGATTATTCAAAAATATTTATTTTATAATTTTAATATTTTCATGAATATGTGGATGGTGGTGGGTGATTAGTGTATTTGGGTTTGTTTGGGTTCTTTTTCTTTCTCTTTTTTCTT
>NW_022196896.1:53112804-53118821 GCF_008632895.1 Mastomys coucha | reverse complement strand
ATCAATTGATACAATGCAACTTATTGTCTTGTTTTGTAAATTATATTTACTTCAGTTCCACAGAACAGAATCCTTTCTTACAAATTAGATAGTTATCACTCCTCCTTTTTCTAACTTTTGTGAATATATGACTGGCTTATTCCTGTTTTAAGGATTTAGATTTGTTCCCATGACAACATCACATGATACATACTGAAAAGTGGCCTGTCAAGGTGACTCAAGCTCATGTTTAAAAATTTGGACATGTGACTGAATCTGACATAACTAGAGAGATGGGACTGGATTGTACAGCATGAACCATCAATCTACTGTTATTAATCTTCAGATTTTTTTTTCTTCTGCCTCGGCTCTGTTCATAACAAAAGGCTTCAAGGAACTCTTGGTCTGGCTAACACAACAAAGAGATTGGCAGGTTCTCAACCCCTGCATAAAAACCAACTGGATAATTTGGTCCCCAAAGTAGGATAAGGAATATCCCTCTACATAACCATTTGTTTCTGGTGTTGTTTATAGCAAAGGAAAAGAATTATCAATTTTCTTTCATTTTGTACTTCAGACATGCTTTAAATACAAAATAATTTCAGGCCATAGTGACAATATTAGAACTAATTTTTTTTCCATAAACAAGGATATCTGAATTCAAGTCCTAAATTTTATGCCAGTTCAGTTAACAATTTTAGGTAGAATCTTCTTATGTAGAGAAGATATGTCCTGAGTTAAGATCTATTTTGCTTTTAGAGTCTAAAGAGAGAGAATGGCCCATGTATGTGTGCGTTGTTCTTTCCAGCTGAAAACGTTGGCCATTACTCCTAACCACAGTGGGAGCACAGTCAGTCTTAACTTCTTCAACTTCTTACCTTCACCAGAGCTGTTTAATGACTTCAACCTTGTATGCTTTTTTTAAATTTCATAATATAGTTGGAAATTAAAATTTTGTCTACTGATAGAGATTAAGGAATTATTTCATGATGCACTGCCCAAATTATCATTTGATTTTCAGCTTATAAAGTAATTGCCATGACTATGGGTTATTAGACATTAATTATGGTTTAGCTCTTCTGTTTCTGCAGCTTCTCCTGCCTCTTAGAAACTTATGATATACCTCCTTCTGTCCACAAGATGGTGTCTGAGGCAATTTGTTCAGAACAGAACAGCTTCACCGAAGACTTAAGACCTGGAAAAGTCTGGGGAACAACTAAGTCAGACATTGGCCTTTGCACTTTTTATCTTGTAAATATTCTTTGTAAATTATATTTCATTTTACTAATTAGTATTTTTCCAAATTTTCAGTATCTTTGTAAGGCAGGCACAGTAATTTTTCAGTTTGCTAATTGTTTCACTTTTATTTATTGACCGTGTATATACCCATACACTATATGCAAATCTGCTATAAGGTTGTCTTATGCTACTCTTATTTTCATAGCTAATGTTCACACACCGGCACACACCTGTGTATTCATCCTCCCTTGCAGACAGGGCAGACACTCTTTTGACAAATGAAAAACACTTAGCTTACCACAAGAAGTAGACAATGTATATTATACAATGTCTAAACTCTTAATTGCGCTAGATAAATTTTGAGATTAAATTTGTACAATGTCTATTTTTTTCAGAAACATGCCACTATTAAAAAATATAAGTAGGAACAATGGTTTTCAAAATTCCATCTTTTTCTTTTAATGCCATCTTTTTTCTAGTGGTGGTAATTCTATTCAAGACAGAATTAAGTCCAGTGATGCTGAGGTTATTTGAGTGGCCTTTGGAAGAGCTGAGCAGCATTGACCTTTGTCCTTGCTCTTAAATTATTCTCCATACTTGTTTATACACACATCTACTTCGTAAAGACTCATGGCGTTTTCTATCCTGGCTACATAGCAGGGACTACACTCCGAACCCTGGGCCTTTTATTCCTCTTCTCCCAGAGATTGACCAGACCCCTCTGAGGAGATTTCCAGCAGAGGTTAATTATTAACATTAACCCTTTAAGTCATGTACATCAGTGTCATGTCGACCACTGGCATTTATTCGGCAGCCAGTAGGTATTGTAGCATTTGTTGCATTCAGTCTGTTCAATGAAGAGGACTTACAGGAATCAGGAAAAGAGGTTATTTGTATTTCTATTTACTAATGTGTAGCTGGAGCTATCGTATCAACAGGTCACTGAGCAAAGTCATGTAGAAAACCTCATCATTTTGGTTGAATTGACCTCAGCTCCAAGATGACACTAGGGCAGATAAATAGACCCAGGAAGAAAATAATCATCCAAAAGACAAGACAAAACTAGGATTATCTACATGGAAAAGCTTTCAAGATCAATTCCAGTAGTGATATGTGGTCTAACTCAAGAAGTTGACTTCTTGATTCAACAACGTAGGCATCACTAAACTTAGGACAGACCACTTAAAATTTAACACAAGTCTGGGTGTTGGCTTGACCATAATAAGCTTACAAGTATAAAGATGCAATTTTACAACTTTTTATTTTGCCGTGGTACTTAAGGCATATTGGGAGGATGAATACTTTTGGTGAATTTAAATTCTGATTATGTTACAGAATAACTATTTATTTTAAAAATAACATGGGGGGATATTTTTATCCATTTTGTTTGTTCACTATCTTACCTCATCAGCTACTTAGGGTTTAACTTTACTACACTTAGGTTAAGTGGAATGCTATCAGTTTATTATAAACCGCAGTGAATATATGCTTGCAGGCTCTGGTTCCTCTAGCTTTATCATGTGCCGTGAACTTGTTTCCTCTCTCAGCAATAAAGGAATCAACTCTGAATCAGGGAACTCTAAGGTGCGATTCTGAACACTGTGTCTACACTTTAGCCCTTCTCAGCAACTGAAACTCCGGGACAGTTCTGTTCTGCAAAGTCTTAGTCACACTGAGGATGTTTCATAATCAGTCTCACGCCAGGAGCAAACCCCACAGCACCCAGGGAACCTGACACTGGTCTATTCCAAGCACTCACAGTTTGAACTTATAACCGACCTCCCCGGCAGCTCATGAAAAGACCAGTGTATTGATTTCAGATGAGAATTATAAACAATGCCAAAAGCCAGAGGGAGCCCAAAATGATGATCTCTTCTAACAGAGACTAAAATCAATGTAGACTCTTTGCTAGAGAGAACTTGGAGAAAGCTAAGAATCATCACAAGTAATTTTCCTCATATAATAGGTTTGTTAGTATGTCAATAAGTATTTAAATGCATAGTGTGTTTTCTAACAGAAATTAATTATGTCAAAATAGGCTTTGTATGTCTGTATGGACTAGCTAATGACTTAAACAGTTCTTGACTATTCTCACTTTCATATTCCCTCATGATAAATTAAGCAGGTGCTCTCTAAGGAACATTATTATCTTCTCTTATGCAACTGTGGACTTGGAGAACAAATAAAAACACATCAAAATAGACTTAAATAAGAAGGCACTGTTCCCAAAATGTTTCTGAGTCAATTTTCCCCATTTGCTCTCTTCAGTTATTAATGTGGAATGAAAGGCAGTAAAAAAAAAAAGTATGGTGAACAGAAATTAGTGTCAATTGCCATTTATTAAGACTACAAATATTTACCAGACAGAAACCTTCGTCCAGTAACTGAATCTATCAAGCATGCTACCAGTTCTTCAGCTAACATTCTAAATACACTTTGAGTATGTATATTACATACACAGGTGTTACAATCAGCCAGCTTATTTAATATATTCTAAGCCAGCATATATTACTGTTCAGCATCACAAGTTTATTTAAAAAAAAAAAACTTAAGTACACACCTGGAAAGTATTTTACTACATAAAATGACAACCTATAAGTCTTAAGCACAAATATTATCTTGTAGTTTTAAGATTGTTTAGGACTGTTCTCATTTGTACCAAAATAAATAACATTTCTTCCTCAATGCTGTTTTTGAACTTTTTCCCGGGGTCATCAACGTGTTTAAAGGCAATTCCCTTGACATTTGGAATTATTTGTGTCATGAATGATTTTCCACCTCTACTGGTTAATTTTCAACCTGGATTTTATACCTCAGAAACACTATGATATCTCCAAAAATAAATAAGACAGAGGCAGGGACTTATATTAAGCACACTTTGGGTCAGATATAATAATGTTTAAGGCTTGCGAGATTGGTTTAACCAGCATGAAATAGAAAGTATTTCAAGTCGGTCACTTAATGATATGACTATTCTCTCATGCTCTTCTGACTGACAGACAGAAGACAATCACCCAGTCTCATCAGTGAATTTGTGTGCTCAGACTGCAAACTGATTTCCTTGCTCCTTAACCAAGCTGTTGGCTGTTTGGAGTAAGGATCAAGTCATTCCAACATAGGAGCACTGAGTAGAAATAAGCCAGAAATCATTTGCTCTCGATTAATATATTAGCGTCTAAGCAACTTTAATTACCTACACATTCCCCTCTTGGCAAGTTCTCAGGTGGACACTATCCAACTTTTAAAACTACATAAATGATATGGAGATCTTTGCTTAGCTAGGGATGTATACCGGGTCTGCCTGTATTCAGCAGCTGTCTCTCACGGAGAGGGTTCACTAGGCACTTTTGTTTGCAAGTTTTTCATCAAGAATTGGTGCATTTGTAAATTGTTTTATTTCACTGAAATTTGCCATGGGTGGTTGTTATCATTTGGAATGTGCAAGTTTTGCATAAGCTTCTGTAAGTGGTTGTTCCTAATGTTACTTACCGTCTCTGTGGAGCTTGCTGTACAGCCTAGATACGCATCAGGTTTGTGTAACAGTTGGGTGAACTGATATTTGAATTTTTTTATTTCTTATGAATATGATATTATAGAACTGCGGAACATGTTTAATTAGTTAATTTTTCTTTTTCTGTATTTGATTATGTCACTCCAATTGAAATAAAAGCACTTTGATGAAAAGATCATTTCTTTGCCTATTTTAGTATGTGTCATAATGTTTTTCTAGGAAATATTTACCATTTTTACCTAATGTGCCACTGAGAGCCATAATAGATGCCTCCATTTCTTTTTTTTTTAATTGGATATTTTATTTATTTACATTTCAAATGTTATCCCCTTTCCAGATTTCCCCTCTGCAAACTGCCTATGCCATCCTACCTTACCCTGCATCTATGAAGGTGCTCTCCACCCACCTACCCACTCCTGCCTCACCGCCCTAGCATTCCTCTACACTGGGGCATCAAGCCTTCACAGGACCAACAGCCTTGCCTCCCATTGATGCCAGATAAGGCCCCTTCAGCTCCTTCAGTCCTTCCCCTAACTCCTCCATTGGGGTCCCCATGCTCAGTCCGACGACTGGCTGTGAGCATCTGCATCAGTATTGGTCAGGATCTGGCAGAGCCTCTCAGGAGACAGCTTTATCAGGCTCCTGTCAGCAAGCACTTCTTGGCATCTGCAATAGTGTCTGGGTTTGCTGACTGCATGTGGGACGGATCCCCAGGTGGGGCAGTCTCTGGATGGCCTTTCCTTCAGTCTCTGCTCCACTCTTTGTACCTGTATTTCATTTAGACAGGAGCAATTATGGGTTATTTTGGAGATGGGTGGGTGGCCCAATCCCTCAACCGGGAGGACATGCCTAACCTCTGGATATGGTCTCTACAGGTTCTCCCTCCACTTTGAGGGGTATTTCAGCTAATGTCCTTCTTGTGTGGTCCTGGGAGGCTCTTGCTTTCCTAGCATCTGGAACTTTCTGCTTGCTACCCTAGTTCCCTATCCCCCATTGCTACACACATTTTTTCATTTTCCTGGTCCTCTGTACATCTCCTCCAACTCCTCGAATACCTGTTTCTTCCCTTTTCCCCTCCCCCTCTTCTCTTCCTCCCAAGTCCCTACCTTGATTATTTTGTTCCTCCACCCCCACTGCTTCTAAGTAGGACTGAAGCAAACACTCTTTGGTCTTCTTTCCTCTTGAGCTTCATGTGGTCCATGAGTTGTATTGTGGGTATTCTGTGGGGAGCGGTGAAGCTGGAGAGGCATTCGCCATGGCAAGATGGCGCCTACTTCCGCTGTCGACT
>NW_022196896.1:53111183-53111601 GCF_008632895.1 Mastomys coucha | reverse complement strand
CTCCCCGGGAGATAAGATTGCTCAGTTAATAATCCTCCCCAGCTCACATGATTGTTTCCCCTCTACGGAACTGCCACGGAGCACTGACAGGCTTGGCTCATCTGGGACAGACTTTGCTCATCTGGTGGTTGACCTTAAGACCAGGCCCACGTTAAAGTTATCTATAGAGGGAAAGAATTTTACTGGTATACTGGACACAGTAGCTGACAAAAGCATTATTTCTTCCAACTGGTGGCCTAAGGCATGGCCTATAATCCAATCTTCCCACTCTTTGCAGGGATTGGGATATGAGGCCAGCCCTGAAGTCAGCTCACGCACCCTGGCATGGTGTGTGCCAGAGGGCCAGACAAGAAACTTTGCACCTTATGTGCTTCCTCTTCCTGTTAATCTATGGGGGAGAGATGTTTTGCAAGACTTG
>NW_022196896.1:53092296-53110155 GCF_008632895.1 Mastomys coucha | reverse complement strand
GGTGTTTTGCTCTGGTTGATCTGTAAGCTCAAAACCCAACAAAAACGTGACAAGGTAGTCATCACTCACGCACTAGTGGCCATTGAACAGGGAACTTCTCCCGTGGTGTGGTTGTCCATGCTACACAAATCATAAAACCTCCTGCCATCTCGTTCCTCCCCTGGCCAATAGCGCCTTTGCTAGCGACCGCCCAGCAGGGTCAGAGTAGACAAGCTATGCCAGCTCCAGGGTACCCAGAGACAGGCAACCTTCCCCAAACACAGACCAACCTAAGACACGGAGCCCTCAGGCGGGGGGGCGGGGGGGGGTAATCCTATGACGGGTAAGGCTGCAGGTTTGATGGGGAATGACCTAAGGCAGGGGCCCTGGCAGAGCAAAAGCACTCTCTGACTTGCAACATTTGGCCTTCCCTTTTAACTAAAACAAAAGGGGGATATGTGGGGAGTGGTGAAGCTGGAGAGGCATTTGCCATGGCAAGATGGCGCCTACTTCCGCTGTCAACTCCTAGTAAACAACTGTTTGCGCATGTGCGTAGAGTGAAAAAGACACCATGTCACAGCCCATCCCAGGACATTACGTTGGGTAATGAGCGAACAGCCAATCATGGGCAGACACGCTGCACTGTGGTGTATATAAGCAGTGCGGATTTTGGGCTCGACCCTTTTTCCCTATGGATGGAGACAAATAAACGTTGCTGCAGAAGTAACCTAGTGTCTGCGTGTCTTCTTGCTGGCGAGACGACTGCGCGGGCTACAGTATTCCACATTCTCTGCCTAGTAGCCACTTATCAGTACATACCATGTGTGTTCTTTTGTGACTGAGTTACTTCACTCAGGATGATATTTTCTAGATCCATCCATTTGCCTGTGAATTTCATGAAGTCATTGTTTTTAATAGCTGAGTAGTACTCCATTGTGTAGATATACCACATTTTCTATATCCATTCCTCTGTTAAAGGACATCTGGGTTCTTTCCAGCTTCTGGCTATTATAAATAAGGTTGCTATGAACATAGTGGAGCATGTGTCCTTATTACATGTTGGAGCATCTCCTAGGTATGCCCAGAAGTGGTATAGCTGAGTCCTTAGGTAGCACTATGTCCAATTTTCTGAGGAATTGCCAGACTGATTTCCAGAGTGGTTGTACCAGCTTGCAGTCCCACCAGCAATGGAGGATTCCACATCCTCACCAACATCTGCTGTCACCTGAGTTTTTCATCTTAGCTATTCTGACTGGTGTGAGGTGGAATCTCAGGGTTGCTTTGATTTGCATTTCCCTGATGACTAATGATGTTGAACATTTCTTTAGGTGCTTCTCAGCCCTTCAAGTTTCTTCAGTTGAGAATTCTCTATTTAGCTCTGTTCCCCATTTTTAATAGGATTATTTGGTTCTCTGGAGTCTAATTTCTTGAGTTTTTTGTATACATTGGATATTAGCCCTCCATCGGATGTAGGGTTGATAAAGATCTTTTCCCAATCTGTTGGTTGCCATTTTGTCCTATTGACAGTGTCCTTTGCCTTACAGAAGCTTTGCAATTTTATGAGGTCCCATTTGTCAATCCTTTATCTGAGAGCATAGGCCCAATGGAAATATCTCCCATGCTCATGGATTGGCAGGGTTAATATAGTAGAAATGGCCATCTTGCTGAAAGCAATCTACAGATTCAAAGTAATCCCCATCAAAATTCCAACTCAGTTCTTCATAGAGTTAGAAAGAGCAGTTCTCAAATTTATCTGGAATAACAAAAAAAAACCAAAAAAACAAAAAACAAAAAACAAACAAACAAACAAAAAAACAGAATAGCAAAAACTATCCTCAAAAAAAAAAAATACTGGGGGAATCACCATCCTTGACATCAACCTGTTCTACAGAGCAATTGTGATAAAAAGTGCATGGTATTGGTACAGTGACAGGCATGTAGGCCAATGGAATAGAATTGAAGACCCAGAAATAAAGCCACACACCTATCACACACCTATGGTCACTTGATCTTCGACAAAGGAGCTTAAAGCCATCCAGTGGAAAAAGGATAGCATTTTCAACAAATGGTGGTATCACCATGTAGAAAAATGCAAATCGACCCATTCTTATCATCTCCTTATACAAAGCTCAAGTCCAAGTGGATCAAGGACCTTCACATAAAACCAGATATACTGAATATAATAGAAGAGAAAGTGGGAAAAAGACTTGAACACATGGGCACAGGGGAAAATTTCCTAAACAGAACACAGATGCCTCCATTTCTAAACGCTATCTTCCAAACAGGAAAAAGGACACCCTTTTAATCTAGATAAGCAGTACTCATCTGTGTAGCCAACATGGAACCTTTCTCTTTAAGAAGCACACAGGTACATACTAAAAGCAATGTTAAAAAATCCCATACACATTTCATATTTGATTTAACCAAACAATTCCTACATAAAAAGATTCACATGAAAATCATTTGATATAAGCATACCTTTAGGACTTAACTCTTCTTTTATCAGAGTTTCATAGACTAAGAGAGGACCTATTGGTCTCTGTGTGGGACAAGGCTAGCACATCCACTGGGATATAATAAGTATATTACTAGGTCTGGTTGATAGTTCAAGTACATGTTGATGGCATAGCAAGCCAGTGTGTTTATGCAAACAGTGATGAGGTACTCAAGAAATACTTCATTGTGAAGAATATAACCTTCTTAGGACTAGTAAGATGGCTCAGCAGTTAAGAGCATTGACTGCTCTTCCAGAGGTCCTGAGTTCAATTCCCAAGCAAACACATGGTGGCTCACAACCATCTATAAAGTAAGGTTATGCCCTCTTCTGGCCTATGATTATATATGCAGCAGAGCACTCATACATTAAATTATGTGTGTGTGTGTGTGTGTGTGTGTGTGCCTATATGTGTGTGTGTGTATGTGTGTGTGTGTTTAAAAAGAAAGAGAAAAGAATATAGTCTTCTCATAGCAGTTGTAGACATGTAAACACCTGTTATTGCCCAAACCTCATATTTAGCTTAATTATGAAATAAATTATCTATGTTTTAGAAAATGTGGCTATTTTGATGGAGATATGCTATAAATTCAAAGACCAAATGCCTCTCCCCAAAGAATGACAAACAGCTCAGGACTAGCTTAATACTCATCACACTGTGCTGAACAACATTTCATATACATTACTTTAAATACAATTACTTTAAAAACAAAACATACAATTACTTTAAAAACAAAAATAAAAAAAGGAATATAGTCTTCTTAAAAGGAGGGGTAGGCTCTAATACACTATATTGGGGGAGACCTCATTTTCCTCAATGGACAGATCATTTAGACAAAAAGTTTGCAGAACTGAATCACATTGGACCCACCCAATAGACATTTACAGAACACTCCACCCAGAGGTAGAACAAAAGACATTGCTCAGTTGTTTTGTTTTGTTTTGTTTTTAACTGGAATGTATTCACTATGCTTGGTGTTTGGTTTTATATAGAAAACCTTTGTCAGGCATATGATGACATATCCACCCTTACCATTTCTTCCCTTTGGATCTTTTCTTCATTCTCCACCTGCTTGTATATGGTTACCCTCTTGCTTTCCTATCATATGCATATACCCATATGAATATATATACATGTAAATATATAAATTATGTATCTATAAAGAGGGCCCACAAGAGACAAAACATGGTATTTTTATTTCTGCATCTCATTTACATTAGTTAAATATGATGACCTATTCTATCCATTTTCCAGGAAATGACATCATTGAGTTCCTTATGGATCAATAAAACTCCATTTTGTGTATGTATATGTGTGTGTGTTACACTATTTCTTCACCTGTTGATGGACACCTAGTCAAATTCCATAATTTAGTTGTGAATATGGCTGCTTATCCAACAAGGATGAAGGTATCTCTGTGGTATGTTGACATAGGATTCGTTGGGTATATATCCAGAAGTATGATAGCTGGGTCATATGGTTGTTCTATATTTAGGTTTTAGAGACACTACTATACTGAATTCCACAGTAGCCAAGCTAATTTATATTTGCATCAACAGTATAACAGAGTTCACCCTTCCCCCACATCCTGGCTAGGATTTGCTACTGGGTGGTTGTTATTGTTGCTTAATAACTGGGAGGACATGGAATTTTCATGTAGTTAATTTGCATTTTGCTGACTACTAAAGTTGTTGAACATTCTTCATGTTCTTTCCATTCTTTGGGAATTGTGTACAATGTATTTTCAACATATTCACCTCCCCTCTCCTAAGCCCTCCCTACTCACCCAATCTTTTTGTCCAAAGTTTTTAAAAACCCATCAAATCCAATCTGTGCTACCTGTATTCACTTGAGTTCATGGCCATCCACTGGAATGTAGTCAGCCTGCCAGGGGCCACTCCCTCAAAGAAAACTGACACCCCCTCTCTCATAGCTCTTCAGCTAGGGGTGGGATTTTTATGCCCGCATCCCCTCTTCAGGCTGGTTTCTCTAGGTTGAACTTGCCTGGGCCTTGTGTGTGCCAATCACAACAGCTGGGTTCATATGTGTGGCTGCTATTGTGTCTAGACAAGTATTTCATTCTAGTCACCCACTGCTTCTATTTTATTTCTGTCCCCTCTCCTGCGATGGTCCCCAAATGTTTATGGTCGTCTTTTGTGATTAGATAGTTCCTGACCACTCAAGTACTTTACCACTGTTGACATAAATATGTTGTCTTTCTATTCTATCAATGTCTCAAATTATCTTTTGAAAGCTATCAATTCATTTCATCAGTATGTTGATTGATTGGTTGGTTGTTTAATTGATAGACTGGTTGACTGGGGTTTTGGTATTTAGTTATTTGATTCTTTATATATTCTAGCTATTAATCCTCTGTCAGTTATATAGCTGGCAAAGATTTTCCCCTATGCTGTAGCCTATCTTTCACTGTGGTGATTGTTGCCTTTGTTATTCAAAAGCTTTCTTAATTTCATTTAATTCAATCTGTCAATTGACTTTATTTCTTGAGCTATTGTGGTTCCTTTTAGCAAGTCTTCCTACACTCCTATTTCTTGTAGTCTCTTCCCTATATTGTATTAGGACAGTCTTAAATTTTCAGGCCTAAACATATTTGATGTATTCTAAATTGATTTGGATACATTTTTGGAGAGAGGAATCTCCCTTTACTCTCCTACACATGGCTCGACATCTTTTCCAGTACTATTCACTAAAAGGCTGACTTTTCACCAGTGGGTGGCTTGGTGGTTTGGGTGTCTTTGTCAAGGGAAAAAACAAGAGTGTCTGGGTTTAACCCTGTGCCTTTTGGTGTGTGTGCTGTTTTGTGACAGTCCCGTGCTGACTTTGTTACTGTCATTTTCTAGGATAAGTCAAGATCAGGGACTGAGATGTCCCCAGCACTACTCTTCTTGCTTGGGATTCCTTTAAATAGTTGTATTCCTTCATAGATCCATATAGATTTGAACATCCTTTTCTAGCCCTAAGAAGAATGTTACTGGAGTTTTTCTTTATGGGATCACTCTGTATCTATGACTCCGTTCTGGTAATAAAGTTATCTTCCCTACATTGCTTTTGTTTTCCATGCTTACAGAAGCATGGAAAGGTTTTCCATTTTCTAGTGTTCCTTCATTTTTTTCTTTACTGCCTTGGCATTTTCATTGTAAATAGCATCTACACCTTTGATTAGGATTATCCCTAGGTTTTTAAAAATATTTTGAAGCTACAGGGAAAGATTATTTTTCCTAATTTTTTCCTCAGTGTGTTCATTATCAGTATGTTAGAAAGCTACTTACTTTGTATCCTGCTGCTTTGCTGAAGGTATTCATTAGTTCTAGAAATTTTCTTATGGATGCTCTTGAGTTTGTGATGCATAAAATTATATCACCTACAAATAGGGATGGTTTTATTTTTTATATTTCTGTTTGTATGTGCAAATTGTTTCTCCAATAAATGAGTGAGATCTAGGATGTATAGGAAAGTCAACTGAACAACAAAAGTATCCAATTTAAAAGTTGTCAAAGAATACAGATACTTCGCAAAATATGTCAAGATGTCTGAATAGCCAATGGAGGCATGAAAACAAAACTGCAATGTCAATAATTGCTAGGGAATGTGAAAATGAGCCACAATCCAACTCCACTTTGATGGCTATCATAAAAGAGAAAAATACCAAAGGCTAGCAAGTATTGGAGAAAAAAAAAGTCCCTAAAGACTGGCAGTGAGACTGTAATAAAGCCATTAAGAAAAACACTGTGGAGACTCAAAAATTTTAAACATATATATACATATATATTAATCTCCAAAGATGATTAGACTACTTTACTACTAGTAATAAATCTTCCAAGTCTACTACAACACTATGAAATAGCCAAACTGTTAGATCAACATATGTGCCCTTCAGAGAATGGATCAACAAAGACACATATCTTTGTACATTTGGATGGGAATCAAGGTCATTGTGTGGCATGGAAAGACAAGTGTCACATGTTCTTGCTGTCTTGTGGAAACTAGATTGGAACCGTGGTCACTAGAGAGTCAGAGTGTGGGAAACAGGAGACAGAATAGGAAGTGTAATGCAGGAGCACAAAGCCCAGACTGGAGAGATTACCAACAGCTCCTCCTTGACATGTGACAACTACTGGTTACCCTCTATCCTGGAAGCCAGCTATGATGAATTTCAAAATGATTAAACTACATAGTTCTGAACACACAGAGTAATAATTGAAGAAATGGAAATGCGTATTGCCATGATTTAATTAACATATACATGTTCTTAATTACCATAACGTAACCCTAAACTATCTAAATTTTTAAAAGAACTGCTTTGTAAACTTTTTTTAAGTGGTGAGAGGTAGGTTATTTTTGCATCAGTGAGGCTCCAAGGAGGTGCTAACATCGTCTGAAATGAAAGTGTGGTTCCTAACTTAGAGACCAAGCAAGACTAGGTTTACGGCACTGAAATATGTACAAAGCACACATGCATATATGCACTTGTGTGTTCGCCTAGGGAAAATGAGTTCATAGTCTTCATTAGAATTTCAAAGAAATCCATTAAGTCTCTCAGTACACACATGCACACACACACAGTCATAGGATAATCCCATAGACCAGGAGGGACTCTTCAGACCTCTCCAGATAGAATAAGCCAGTAAAATAAATACACTTTTTAAAAGTAGCAATAAGTCAAAAATTTAATGAATCTAAACCAGTTCAGTTAACATGCAACCACTTTTAACAGGACTACTTCTTTTAGAACACACAAAAGATTATGAAACCGGGTTTATTTCTTCTTTGGTACAACCAGACATGTTGCCTCAAACTTTTAAAATAAATAATGTCAGCCATAAAACATATGCATGTCAGAGTATTGCTTCTTTACTTTCATGTGTATCTTAGAATACAAATGGGTTTGGATGCAGTATGTGCATAAATGCACAAATTCATAGTAAAGATAAAAACCATCATGCAATGTAGAGAGACCACTTCGGGGACACAGCCCTGATGAAGATTTTAAGCACCAGTTTTATTGAATGTAGTGGGGTTTGTTCCTTCATATCCTAATCTAATTTAATTAATAATTATTAATTGAATTAATAATCTGAGATCAATATCTTAGTTGAAATAAAAATGATAGCAACTGAGGTAAACAGAACAATTTGTTGTTGTTGTTGTTGTTGGCATAGTGGCCCACAACACATCATATATTCATTCATAGCATACAAAAAATCAGAATTTTGGAAAGAGGATTTATAAATTTGGGTAAAGAGAAATTGAATTTGACTCTTGTCTGATGAGTCTCCTACCTCCCTTCCATGGACAAGGAACAAGACTTACTGAATAGCACCAGTTGTTCTAAATCTGATTGTCAAGTAGCAGTTGTGTAATGAAGTCAGAGGTGGAACCTTTTAGTCTTTGCCCCAGTGTTGGATAGCGTTTCTCCCCTGTGCTCCTCTACCAGGCATGGTTTGTGTAGGGAGTCTACAACGCTAAGGCTTTCACTTGTCAGGCCCTTTGCTAAATGCTCTTTGGCCAGACTGCAGGGTACAAGAGGCTGGCTCACAGAAACCAGGAGGGCCTGGAGGACCTGGGGGTCCAGGCACACCAGGAATTCCTGCCACTCCTGGGGGACCTTGCTCTCCATCTCGGCCATTTTTCCCATAGCTGGCAGGGCCTGGGTCACCTGAAACAGACAAAAATTCCATACATGTGAACAAGCTATTGATTAGCAGAAGACACTAGATACTCACAGCCTAGCAGTATGCAAGCAAGATGCTTAGCAAATGCCTTTGGAGGTGACCCATGATGAGGGGATGAGGTAACCCAATGAGTGGATGTGGCTTTCATAGAAATCAAAAGCACAAAGTGATTTCAGTGTGTATCTCCCATATTTGCACCACGGCACCCTCTACCCATCTATGTCTACTGAATACTGAAATGTGGTTGGCTCAAAGTGAGGTGAACTGTAGGCATAAAATTAAGCTGGAAGTTCTAGCAAGGAAAAAGTATAAGATGTTTTATTACTGAATTAATGAGTTTAGGCTTATTACCTGAAACTACAGTATTTTGAACCTTGTGAGTTAAGTAAACTGCACAGGTATCCTTCAATTTACAAGTGTGGTTATGTTGAGAAGATAGTTAAGTTAAAAATGCACCCAACCTGCCAAACATCAGGACTTAGCAACCCAGCACACCACAGAGTAACCAAGTCTTTCTACTCATGGGTGCATGGTCAACTCTGCTTCCTGACATCAGGGAAGAACATCATATCATGTACTGCTAACTCCATAAAAAGATCAAAACTCAGAATTTCTAAGTTAAGTTTCTACCAAATGTGTCTCATTTCATGTCATCATAAAGTGGAAAAAAATCTGAGTTTAACTATATTAAGTCAGTGACTAGCTGTGTTATTAAAGTTAATTTTACCTGACTCTGCACCTTGCCTACTGAAGATTCAAAGTCACAGGTGCTGCGCTGGCTTTGTGGCTCACATTGTCTTTCTCATGAACACAGACACTAACAGCCTCCTTAATTTCTAACAGTAATCCATATATAGACAAAGATAATCATGGCTAAGAAGTTAAAAGCACAGGCTTTCAAGGCAAATGGTTGTAAGTTCTAATTCAACCATTTATGAACCACTAGAATCAGGAAGATGAACAAAAGCCTCTAATATTCATCGTCAACAGAATGGAATGTATGTGTTTGTCACCATGAAGTTCTGCCCATTAAACGGGGACTGTCTCAATTACTAGATATTATTGATTAGTGTCTGGTGGGGGTCACACCACGCTCCCTACAGGATTCCATAATCTCACCACAGCATGAGTTTGACCACAGTGAGTTCCTTGCAGATATGTCTGTTCTGTCATGGGTGCTCAATAGGGCACAGATTCTGAGGAGCAGCATAACAATGAGGAGTTCTGTTGCAGGTGTCCCTTTGCATCAATAAGGCTTCGTTCTATTACTAAGAAAATGGTGTAAAAGCAAATGTATTCACTTGGACAATCTCATTACAGGGATCCTTATTCCATCATCTTGGCTCAAGAAGCCAAAAGCCAAATCTTCATATCCAATTACATACTGTTATAGGTACTCCATTTCTTCCCCCAGGGTTTTCAGTCTTTTTCCTATTTTAGTTGTCTAATTATGCACATTTTATTGTGATGAGCTGGACATATTAAGTGGTATTATTATTATATATCTCACCCATTTTGAAATTAAAGTAGGTGGAGGAACCTATTTTACAGACTCTTGTTCTTCTGTGTGTCTTACATCACATCCTCCACAAAGCAGTGTTAGAGGGCAAACCATTAGCAAGGTTTAAGGGAGAATAATTAGCTTTGAATTTATGCATCTTGAGGCTGCAGTTAAGCAGAAATGTGTTATTCCCAATAAATTATCCCATAGACTCTTATCCAACTATCAGTTCAGATGAAGTAGGTGGTTATCCATCTCCTTTAATGGGAGAAAGGCTTTCCTTCATCCACAGCATTTATGGGTAAGGTTATCACACCTGCTCCTGTAGCAGAGACCTCTACATCCCCTGACAGTAGAGACAGTTAAAAGTTAACTTGACGTTTTCCTTTTTAAGTTTTAAAAATGGGCCACATCTAATTACATATAAAAGGTGGTTTTCATGCACTTTGCCAATAAGAATGTCCTACTGAGATACATTGAATCTGTCTTAAAACCAGACCAAGACCAGGAGAAAATGACTATGCTCACAAAAGAAGTCAAAGTCAAAAGACCATGGGGCCTAGGCAGGTAGCATAGATCATAGCCCACAGGCCAAGTGCTAATTTGTTTACATACTATCCGTAGCTGCTACAGGAAGGCAGACGACCAGGGTCTGAAGAGCCCTCACTACGCCCCCCTCGACACCTCTGTGGGTCTCTTGACTACAACTACCTAGCGACTATACAGCTTCCTGAAACGCCAGTGACCACACTGCCAGAAAGTTTTCAAGATTTTAAGAGTTAATTTAAAAGAATGTGAATACTATTCTCCGTGTAGACACTAGAGGGCAGGCATGTTACACTGATGTGGGCAGAGCCCTTCCTCTAACACTCGACAGAATGAAACAACAGTGCTTACACTACCATGAAGGAGAAAGACGTGCAAATAATTGTCTGTGTTAAATACACAATCTGATGATGCATGCAAGGACTACTTAATTTGGGGGGATGTACCCCAAAGGTTTTTTATACATATACTGAACTTATTTCTGTGGTATTCCATGAGAGTCTTCATTTAATTTATTTCTTTCCCTAGTGGGTTTGTATGCACAGAGAAGTCAGGATTTATTATTACATATTTTTCCTTGAAATGCTGTGAGTGCTGAGTTACTGGTCACACGTGGGCAGTTCAGTGGCAGCAGGCATACAGGGATGTCCCTTAATGAGATGACCTAGCTGAGCAGTATTAGCTAGCTCTGGTGAGAAAATGAAGAGAGAGGGAATTAAAGGCCTGGGGGTTGTTTATAAGATCTGCACAGCTCTGGGAGAGAGGCAGAAAAATAAGCTGGAGATATGCCCGCATCATGTAACTATGGTGACAGGGACAAACTAGTCACACTGGACAACCTGTCGTTTTGTCAATTTCATGAACCTTGATTTGGGAAACATAAATATTTCCTTCTACCACTTACAACTGAAGATAACCTCCATCAGGATGTGCCACCTGAGCCAGTCTGCCTAGGCTCAAATATAAAGAAAGGATTAATCACAGCACAATCAACTGAAGTCTCAGTGTGGGGCTTAGCTCTATGGCTTTCACATGTTTCAGCATGAGTATAGATCCTCCTAGAATAGCCCCATAGGGGTGTGTGGTTCTGACTGCTGTTCTGCAAGACGGAACTAAGAGCAGCAGTCACTGGAAATAAGGAAGAGAAGGGACCACAAGTCCTAGGAGCCTATACCCTGGACCACAGCCTTACATGTCCAACTATAACAAACTAGGCAGCATGTGTCTGCTTTTAAGTAACAATGTACTATAGCCAAAATGAGAATCAACACTACAAAAATGACAGAGAGAAAAAAAAAAAACACGGAACCAAAACAGGGATCCTGGGAACTGATCGATAATGAAGGTACGTATTACAGATTTAAAATTTTTGGTATGTTTGCATAAACAATGACAAAATGACCTTCTACTCTTCTGATCTGGATTAAAATCCAAAACTTAACAATGGGGACATCCAAGAAGGGTTTCTTTGAATGGAGACCATCACAGAAAGTCACAACTGCACACAACACAGAGATCATGACCTTTGATCATAGAAACCCTGGCCCCAGTGGATATATCTACATCACAGCTCCAGAATCTATGGCTCAAGTGGAAGGAAGAACAAAGAAAAAAATGGCAGAAAGACTGTAAGAGCCAGAACTCCAGGAAATGTGCTTTGAAACAACATCTCCTGGAAATGGCTACATAAACAAGACAGGAAGAATAACAATATCAATGGACATCCTAATTTGGAAGGGGGAAAGTTCTCCCAGTCCTACCCCAGGACAAAGAACTACAGGCAACTAATGATGACTAAGAACTACCCTCTCCCGAGGATCAGCCCCACAGCCTGTCTAATGCAGACCAGTCCTTCCTTAAACCCTAGATATACCAACAACTGACTCGGCCAGTTCTATTCACATGTGCATATGCATACATGTATACGTGAGTGTATAGAATAATCTTAATCAATGAGAGCTGGGGGGACATGAGAGGAATTAGATGGGGGCACCTAGGGAAGTTGGAGGGAAGAAAAGAAGGGGAAAAAGTGATGTAATTCAAATTAAATTTAAAACATTTTAAAAATCAAATTTAAAGACTATAGGAGGGAAGGGGGAAGCAATGTAACTGTATCTTAATTAAAATATGTTAAATTTTTTAAAAAATTAATAAGTAAATCTTTCAAATGGAGTGGGTATTTCTTTCGGTAAGCGGTGGTCTATTCACCTAGAAGACTCCAAATGGGTTCCTGTGCAGAATTCCCTCAGGCTGAGGTTTCCTCCAGGTCACGAAGTTTTCTTAGCATTATGTAAGTACCATAAAACCCACGGTCTAAGTTCTATTGGGACATTTGTTTTCTTAAAGTTCATCCTCTTGGTGGACAATTAACTGGTGAAGTGGGCATACTGACCAGTTCCCTACAGTAAGGGCACAGAGTCGCAGCAGAGAGTCAAGAAAGAGAGGGCAGCGCCTGGGGGCAGGGCTAATTGAGAACAAGTTTGCCTGTTACTGCTGATTAACAGCAGCAGGAGAGAAAGCTGCTTTGCCCTTAGCTCTCCTCATCAATGTCAAAAGCAAAACCAAACTAATAGACAACCTTCCTTGGCCACTGTTATGCTCACAAACTGCCCTAAACACTTTACAGGGTTGCTTCTTTTTAATTCTCAGACTTATACCATCAGAATGCTACCCCTGGTATTTCGTAAATGAGAAGACTCATTCTCAGAGAGAAACTAAGTAGCCCAATGTCATAAGGTTAGGAAGTAGCAGTGGCCTGATTTGAACCAGGGGTTTCTGGATTGTTGGGTCTGGGCATTATGGGACACACCAGGTCAGCAATGTCCATCCGGGACTGTCTGACTCAATTAGCCAAATGTATTCACAGTGCAGAGAAAAGGGTGTGAACCTGGCTGAACAACACAGCCCTGAACAGGCACCCTGGTGAGTTACAGTAAACGCAGATCCTGTAGTCTACAGAAACGTAAGGAGCCATTTCATCAGCAGAACCTCCCTCTCCTCTGGCTGTGATTTGGAAGTTTAGCCTGTAATTTTGAAAAATAATCCGTAGCTCGAAGTTCACCAAATGATGTCATTATCCCATCAATGTGACAAAGAAAGCGAAGATGCAGGTAGATAGAAACGGAGATGGGTGAGAATCAGTGTGAGAAAAATGGAAGCGAAGGAGAAATGGCCCTTGTAAGGAGAGAGCAGTAGGTAGAAAGCAAAGGCAGCCAAAGGGCAGGGCATCAATCAAAGGAAAGAGGGCGGGTCTTAAGAGTGAGTACCTCCTCAAGCCCCGCCCCCCCACCCCTATGATGCCCACTCTTAAAGGGAGGAACAATCCTGGAGAGAACTGTTCCCTTCTAAACATCTGTCGAACGAATCCAGATTTTCATTATGTGCTAAAATCTTCTTTTGATCATTTGAAGTCCAGCTAGCTTTTCTCTTTTCCAGTCACACAAAAATATTAAATTACAAAAATATCTTGACAGGTCCACAGATCCCAATTTCAGAATGTCAATGTTTGAGTTCTCTCCAAATGTAGTCCTCCTCCCAAATTTTAATAAGAAAATAATCCCCAAGAGCAATGAAATAGATAATTGAAAAGTAAGGATTTTTTTTTATTTGGGGCTATAATTATATAATTATAGCCATGATTAAATATGTAACCTCTGGCAGAATT
Source organism: Mastomys coucha (assembly GCF_008632895.1). Taxonomy (NCBI): domain Eukaryota; kingdom Metazoa; phylum Chordata; class Mammalia; order Rodentia; family Muridae; genus Mastomys; species Mastomys coucha. Next base: position 53,096,277 of record NW_022196896.1, on the reverse strand, counting down.
ATAAAATGTTAATTTCTTCTTCTAAGCTTCCCTAGACCAAAATTTCCAAGTCCATGATTGAAACAAGAAACACCTTACTTTCTTGTCACTCTCCACTGCCTCTTTGTCCTTAACTGTCCCCATTAGAGTCAACTGGAGTCCCCAACACTCCCTCACACGGTCTTAGCCACGATGAAGGGGCAGCTTGCACATCCCACCCACCACCGAGCTACCCAGCCTTCAGCCCTGCAGTGCTACTTCAGAAGTTAGATTTACAAGTCATTTCCTCAGTGGGCACGAGTACATACATTTCTGGCCAGGCCCCAGCAACAGGGCAGTCCTCGAATAAAGAGGACACAGAATGCGCAGTGAGAGGACCCGGCTCCTTACAGACGCTGCTCTGTCACTAAGCCCACACAGCTCTGTGTGGGGCTCTTAGTGGCTAGGAGACAAATTCCCTCAATGTTTGTTTTGGGCAGGGTGGATTTTGGGAGGGTCTGGGTATTTGAAAGGAGAGCTTTTAAAATGAAATTTCAGGTACTCCTTGTAGCACATAAGTAACTGAAAACTGGGATTCATTTTACAACTACTATGGATTTTTGTATAAAAAAAAAAAAAGTCTAGACTAGGGCTGCAATTTGGTAGTGTGTGCTGGGCCCTACGCTTGATCCCCAGAACCACAAACAAATACTAATGGTTAGTAACTGTAATGAAATAACAAGAAATGATCACCTGGGTTAGAGATGGGTCTAATTTTACTCATTGAAATTTTTGTAACAAGTGGAATGTGACTGGACTGAGGTATTCTTTTCCTTAAAGCATAGCTTTACGAGCTTACTATTTCAAGCCTTGACTTCTAGCTGCTCACAACAAATATAGACTTGATTTCCAAATCATTTAAACTCTTCATTAAATTCGGTTCATAAGCCTGTGATAGGCTTAAGTGACCAAGCAGCACTTCCTTAGTCCATTTATGCTCTACACTTGACCCGGTTTCTTCCTCCCCTCCCCTATCCCACCACAGAACCCACTTACCTGGGAGACCTATAGCTCCAGGCAGTCCCTTAGGGCCTCTTCCTGGAGGACCACGCTCTCCTTTTTCTCCCAAGTCACCTGCATTGCAATAAAGAAATGCTTATGCTTCTATGTATTGATAAAGTTCTGTGTTTTAAACTTTAAAGAAAACACAAACTCATGAAATTGCTGGAAGCCAGATTATAATAGGTAGACAGCAAGGGCAAAATCTTATCCACAGACCCAAGAAGAAGAAGGGAAAAAAATCAAAATATTGATCTGTGCCCACTGAAATGACATTTCCCAAAACTGGATGTGCATTTTCAGTGAAATGCTCAATATGGTAAGAGTCAATGGATTCCTCCTCAACACGATCAAATCTGTCTCAACCGAGAAGCATAAACCCTTGACAGTGGCTCTGCCCTAGGAAGAGCAAGAAGAATGTTCTCTTTATACAGCATTTGCTTTGAGGAATTAAACCCATTTCTATCTCTAGGTACTATGAGCACATATTTTAAAAACAAGAATCAATTTTTTAAAAGCTACTACAAACAATAAGTGAATTTATTAATCTATCAGGATACAAAGTTAATATACAGAAATCAGGTGGCTTCATACATAGAAGTAGCTACCAGTTATGAGACATGTCCAAGAAGTACTCCTTATAGTAGCAATGAAAATGCTAAACAACTAGATGTGGTCTTAATGGAAATGTACAAATAAAACAATGAAAGAAACTGAACATTCTTGGTGGATACCAAGACTTGAAAAAAATGTTCTGGATTAAGATAACGTTCTAATAAATAGTTGTCATTTCTCCCTAAGCTAAATATTGATTACAATCCCAGTTTTCAGGACACTGGAACTCATACACACAAACTTCATCCAAGTAAAGTAACATGAAAGAATTCATCCTACCAGTTATTAAATCTAGCATGATGGTGTAGTATATACTCATGAGGCAGAAAATCCAAATAGGGTCCAAATATGCATGAGAAATCGGTTTACCACAAAGGTGGCATCTTCTATTTTAATATTTATTTTACCATGTTTTATATGTGTTTCTGTGTGCATGCATGTGCACAATGTGTGTGGGCTGCCCGCAAACACCAGAAGATGGCATGGAATCTCCTGGATCTGGAGTTTCAGAGGCATATGATCTTCCCAATGTGGGTACTGGAAATTGAGCTTTGGTTCTTTGCAAGAGCAGCTAGTGCTCTTAACTTCTGAGATGTCCGTCTATCTAGCCCCTAGTCTTAAAGTGAAAAATGTTTAGCAAGTCATCAAATGTTTAGAAGTGAGAAGCTCACTAGGGAAAGACGTTATAGCTAAACCTCTATTAGACAATAAGCTAAGTTACAAATGCATCAAATATCTAAGAAGCACAGGAAGACACGGGCTGTGGAGATGGCTCTGTGGTTAAGAGCATTTTGTGTTCTTGCAGAGCTTCATTTCCCAGAATGACATCAGGAACCTCACCTGTACCTCCATTTCCTGGAGATCCAGCACCCTACCTGGACCCATGGGTACCTACCTGCATGTACATGGTACACATACACATAAGCAGATACACACATACACAAAAATCAAAAATAAGTTTAAAAAAAAAAAAACAAACAAGCTACATGATGAGGTGGTCGTGAAAAAGAAACAAAAATGGCTGTTAATATAGATGAGTGAGCAACTGGATTTGCTTTCATAAATTAAACCCAAAATCAAAAAGGAATGATGATGCTTAGCCTATAAAATTAGCACAGATTCCATGGTTCTATTAAACATATCAAGTCTGTAGAAAAATACAGAACTGTATATTGCTAAGGGAAGTACAAATTAGCTCAACCCCATTGGAGGGAGTAAGACAACAGCAATCAAATTACAAGCGGAAGTTCCAGGAATTCTACTTCCAGAAATTCACTCTCAAAACAATAAACTATTTTGGAGCACAAGGGAGATGGAATTAGAAGTAGAAAGGAAATATGTGTTGATATTTTGTGTCAAGATGAAATATCTGGGCTGCTGTGGCCTTGCCTTGCTACACAGTAGCAGAAGACTAGACACAAAGGGATCATCAAAGGGAACAGTCCAGCAGGCTGTTACACAGCTGGGGGACATCACCTGCAGCTCTTTGCACAGCTGGGGGACATCACCTGCAGCTCTTTACACAGCTGGGGGACATCACCTGCAGCTCTTTCCAATGGTCTCCTGGACCTACTGTCAAGTGAAAAACAATGGAGGCCCAGGGTGCTTACTAAAGAACAGTGTGGTTTTGTTCATAAGCCGCACTGGGGAATACGTGTCCCCAGGTTTATACAGCATTGATTGTCTGGTCTGTAGGGAGCCCGTGGGTTTCTTTACCATAAGGAGGACAAAGGAAAGTAAGCATATGGGAAACTTTTGAGAGAAATTCTTTACTAAATACCTTTCCCACATTTAATTCTGAGGCAATGTAAATGTGGTATTATCAACAATAAACTTATTTAAAAAAAATTAAAGTGAACTATCACAAGTGTCCCTCTCTTCTGACTCAGAGGTCCCTGGGAATATTTTGTGGTTGCAATCAAGTGCTAAAAAGCAATTATGAGAAAGTTATTGAAGTTGGGGCATCAGCAACTGCAGAACAACGAGTGTTGCAAAGCATTCACACATGTAAATTATATATATTTAATATAAAATTTATATATCTATGTATATATATTCATACACACACACATGGAGCATTCTCATGGCTCTCTGGATGTTATATATTTCATTTTTATTTTTCACAAGCTTTAACTGATGTTCTGCTCCCCTAAGAGCCGATTAATATGGAAAAGAAGTGAGTTAGAACACGTTTTTTCTCACACCTTCATTTCCATCCCGTCTCACGTCTGTTTGACTCACACTAAAATGTCTAAAAATACATGGCCTTACTCAAAGGAGTTTAAAATGAATCCTAACCACGAACATTTAAAAAATAAGGTTTACGGCCTGAAACGCTGATTTAAAAAA
>NW_022196896.1:52998666-53092286 GCF_008632895.1 Mastomys coucha | reverse complement strand
TCTCTCTCTCTCTCTCTCTCTCTCTCTCTCTCTCTCTCTCTCTCTCTCTCTCGTGAGTTCTGCCGCAACGTGCATACAGAGAGTGCGCGCAGCACGGACACGGGCCTGCATGTGGGCAATTACACATATGATGGTATCAGGGAGAACTAACTATTCATGGGGACTAAGCTGCCACCTATGGGGACAGGGCTCCTGCTCTTCATTGGTCTGCAGGCGGGGATGGGAGGGAGCCAGTTTTGGAGGCGGGTCACAGTACAACACAGCTCTTCTGTTTTCCAAAGCAATGTCAAGAAGAAAACAACGACTAAGGCATAGCCTGACCCTTGTACTTCTTAGCAGGTCTTATTTTCCTGAAAAAAAGGCCCACAGTGGCTATATGGTAGAGTGAGCCTCGTCTTTTTATCAGGTAATACTGATAGGAAAGAGACCAGCCATACTGAACTACCTCTGTTCCTTAACAACTCAAAATTTAAATTTCAGCAGGGTAGATTGTATTCCCTTGGGGTAAATTTTGAGCTGCAAACTTCTGAATAGTGAAAAACAATGTTTTCATTAATAATTTCTGTTACCTAGAATTGTGCTTCTACATTAGTTGTAGTGTTAACTAATAAAGAAAATCCAGTTACTCTGCCTGCCTCCATCCATGTTTCAGAAGTAGGAAACCTTTATGAAACCTTTATGAAAAAGCTGATTTAAATGACTCTACAGAGGAAGGGGTGGAGGCCTTGGGGAGAAGGATGATGGATCTGCATAGAAGATAGACTGTGCTGTAAATACCGAAGAACCAGAAGAAACGCTGGGATTAATGAATGAATCCCCGTGCTAGAGGTCTCTTCCCAGTTCCAAATGTAGAAAACCACTTTTTTCTTAGATGAGGTTCTTCTGCTAGAATCCTGCTACAATCCTGGCTACCTGTGAAAAACACCTTGGGGTACCCCCAAAGCCTGGACCAATGGATTCTAAAACTCTGGAAGTGGGGCCTATAACCTGGATTGCTCATGAAACTCTCAGGATGATTCCTTGAGCAACCAAGGCTCAAAGAGGTGGCCCTGTACACTTTCCGGTCAGCAAGTAAAACAGACCTTCAAGCTGGCACAATTTGCTTGCTGGCACAAAGTCAAGGTCTGAACCAAATACTGATTTACAAAAGAAAAACAGGGATGTGATTTCTCTGACCTCATCTTGACACTCAGAAAATGGCGCATTAATGCCCCTGGTAGGGGCACAAGATGTCCAACTCACTCATTAACTCCCCCCCCCCAAAAAAAAACCAGTACATTTTCCTAAACATGGTTTTCAGAGTGGTCAGCACAATCTATAGGGTCGTCTGGCACAGAGTCCTGAACTAGTAACTAAAAAGGACAGAGATGAATAAGCACGTGACACTTCCTGACAACCCCCTTCCCTCCGTTCATCTCCCCAGCCTTACAAGACTCCCAATTAGTGCCCATTTTTAACACGCAACTCTGCACATGCCAAAAAAAAAAGTAATTAAACAAATTGTTCCAACTGAGGGTGTAGTTAGCCAACTGCAGCGGCAACTCATTTAGAGATTCAAAGAGGCAGCTGACTTGACCTCTGACCATTCACACCGTAATATTTATCCCTAATTGGAACACCACAATGTCTAAAATAATGTGTGAAGGGGGTCTCTTGGTCTTTTGTCATATCCTTTAAAGGTCCCTAGAGAGCTGTCAGTAACTCATAACAACATAGAACCCCCCCACTTTACTTAGTTCTCCATAAATTATCCAGAGCGCGCGCACACCTCCACCGGCAAACTCCCCTCGGCTGGCTAATGCGATCTGAAGCACTCAGTCAGCTCTGCGGAATGTCTTGCATGCTCACAAGCCTAGCTTTCGGTTTGGTTTTACAAACTTGCCTGCCTGCAGCACTAAGCTTGCTTTCAAGGAAAGAGGACAGACTCCAAAATGAAAGAAGAAGTTAAGTAGGATTGCAACCTGGAGCTGAAAATAAATGCCCATCAAAATTAAAGCTATAGCGCTAACTTTTGAAAGAGGAGGGCCATGGCGCTAATCTCTGACCTAATGGGCAGTCACGTGTCCTCTACCTGCACTGGTTTCACAGACACAAACACCTTTAGCAGCTGTGAAAGAAAGAAAGAAAGAAAGAAAGAAAGAAAGAAAGAAAGAAAGAAAGAAAGAAAGAAAGAAAGAAAGAAAGAAAGAAAGAAAGAAAGAAAGAAAAAAAGCCCTACAATAACTTTAGACTCTCAGAATTTTCCACGGTTCTGTGAGCTTGGGTGCAGATCACACAACTAAAGAAATCCAACAATGTGTGTGTCTTATACCTGGAAAAATAGCTTATCTTTGGGCCAGAGAGATGGTTCCATAGTTAAAAAGAGTATATTCTATTGCGAAAGACTTGAGTTTAGTTTCTATCACCCACAAATTTATGTACAACTCCAGCTCAAAGAGCTGCCGTCTGCTGGACTCCACTGGAACCCCACATGCATATACACATACACATAGTTAAACATTAAATAAAACTTAAAAAAAAAAAAACTTACCTTTAGGTCCTCTTAAGCCAAGAGCACCAGGGGGACCCTTAATACCTGGGAGGCCTCGGATTCCCATCTGACCAGGGAAACCGTTCTCTCCAGGGGGACCAGGAGGCCCAGGGGGACCAGGCCTCCCAGGAAGCCCAGAGGCTCCTGTGTCCGGTCTCTTGAGGCTAGCTGCCATTTCCGCAAAATGCTCTGCAAGACAATAAACAAACAAATGAAGAAAAAAAAAAAACTGTAAGTCACAAACACAACACTGGCTTGGATGATGAAAAAAACGACATCCCACGTTGGTGTCTTTCTATCAAAGTGGCACCAAGAAAGAAATGAGCTTAGTTAGTGGTTTTTCCACCGGCTTCCAATCAGGAAGCTTCATTGGAGCGGCTTTTCCTGAGCTTGCCCTGGCTCTATCTGGCCCTGCTGTTTTGAGACACAGTGGGGTGAGGGTTAAATTTCAGGGCTTTGAGATGAGTGGGGGTCCAAAACTTGGGAGTGTCCCCTGAACTTTATCTGGTACTAGGTGAAGCCCAGAGGCTACAAAGAAAATACATTCCTTACCATAGGTGGAAGTGTTGTCTTGGACCTTTTCAAAACCCAAAACATCGTTCAAAATTAGGGTTTAGATACTCTTTGAGACCAAACATCAACACTAAAAGTCTTTCTAGTTCAAAGCCTGAAATATCATGAGAATTCATGGCTTCTAATAAATCCTTCCCCTCCAGTTTATTTTCATGCTTGGAACAGATAACAATCATTAAAAATAACTTCCTTGGGAATGGTCACAGTTTGTCTTAAAAATTTAATAACTCTGGGGGCTTCTTACATACATTCAGAATCAGTGGCTGAAGCTATGGAAGGCAAGAAAATCCATCCTATTAAAATACTCTGAGGCAAGCACTCTAGTGCAATATTGTTTTCAAAGCTTTAGGGTAGGAAAGGGAACCTGAATGAGAAATTTCTATCCAACAGTTAAAAAATTATTTAAATAGGACTACTGTGAATTCCTTAACTTAATAAACATAAAATTATAAATTTGTGGATATGTTAGTAATGCTTAAAACTCAGGTAGAGAGCCAGAATAAAGTGTGTGCAGTGAAGAGATTTATATTGGTTTCCAAATATAAAAACATTCATTTCATTCTCATCCAGTTCTAGAAAATTCTACAAGTCTGCTAGACAAACAGGACTATCAGTGCATGAAAGACAAGTGTTTCTTCAAGCCACAGTTATCCGGTCGTAAGAGGGTTTTCTGTTGAGGGTCATGATGGTATAGTGTCTCCTCAGCTTGGGGGTATTTTTGTGCATATTCATTTTCTACATGGTTTTATAACTATGGCAAACTGTGAAGTGAATAATGACTTCCATAACTGAGATAAATTTGGAAAAGATTAACAAATGAGGGAAAATGCCACCATTTCTGGAAAACTGCTAGTTGTTGCTTTTTTAAAACATACCTACTACATGGGTATAAATACTGTCTTTACACCACTCATGGGTATGTGGGTGTGTGGGCATGTGGGCATGTGGGCATGTAGGCGTTTGGCTTTCACTTTGTTCTCACATGATTTAGAGGGATCTGAGGACAATGCCAGATACACACTAAATGGTAGCAACTTAAAGAGGGGGGACACCTGAGAATTTGTGTTGCAAGAAAAAAATATGTCTGCATATGCATTTTCTCCTGTAAGTTACACTCCCTGTTGGAATAGGGTGGGTGAGACACAGGGACTGTAGGTGTGAACACTTGCGTGAAACAGAAGGGGTATGAACATTAGTCAGCATCTCCCACCTTTAAAGGGACTGTCACTTACCCTTGCACACCTTCAGAAATAAAAGCTTAAAAGGCCAAGAGCAGATCATGGAAATGTTCAAACCCCTGCGATTTATTTACCTTGAACGACTCTCATGCAAACCTGCTTGATGTGCTGGTCTGTCGGTGTTCTGCCCTGGGACGAGAAAGAAAACGGCAGGTTATACTTGCAAGTTTGAAGAGGACAGGATTGGACAGACGTTACAAAAAAACAGGTATCTCAGTTGATGAGATGGTTTTCCGCTTGAATGAGATCGTTGGAATTACCAATAGAAAAACGACAGGATGTGTCCGCTCACTCACCGGAGAGCCCTGGATACCAGGCAGTCCAGTGGCACCCTGTTCTCCCTGCACGCCCCGGGGTCCAGGTGGTCCTCGTGGTCCTTCCACCCCAGGAAGCCCTCTGATTCCTTCAGGCCCCCTCAGGCCGGGCTCCCCGGGGTTACCCACCTAGAACGAACAGTACACTATAAAACCAGGACTAGACATTGGCAACGTTCCACTTAGCATCAACATAAATATTTAGGTGGAATTTTAGGTTTCCTACAATTTATGTCTCTCCGTGGTGCTCGTTCAGAAGTTACCTCATGTGTTAACACATATTACCACTGAATACAGTACCAGCCACTTAGAATTCCAACATTAAGTAAACATAAATTTTTTTCATTATTTTGAAATCTCCATTGAGATAAGATATAAAGTCTCATTTGCTCTACTGTAAGCCATTTCATATTTCATAAGAACAAGTCAGTGGTTTGAGTTTTCTGGTTCTGATTTTAGAACTTGCCCACCCTGAGTACATGCCTACAACCAAACTACAGCCTAGTCCAAGCAGTCAATCGACTGTTTGTTTGGTGTGTGGTATGTGTGTGTGTGGTGTGTGTGTGTGTGTGTGTGTGTGTGTGTGTGTGTGTGTATGTGTTTGGGGGGGCACACACAGAGGTCAGAGGACAACCTTTAGGGAAGTGTTATTCACCTTCCTAGTGCTACTACAACCTTTTAATACAGTTTCTCATGCTTTGGGGTGACCTCCAACCATAAAATAATTTCCATTACTACTTAATAATAGAAATTTATTATTGTTATGAGTCATAGTGTAAATATCTGATAAGCCTGGGTCATGACCTACGGGTTGAGAACCTCTGCTTTAGGGGTTAGCGCTCACATTTTTCTTTGTTTAAGACACAATCTTTTTGTTGCTTCATAAGCCACGTTATCTGGTCCATGAAACTAGAGAGTGTCCCATTTCTGCCTCCTGTTTCCCATTGGCATGCTGGGGTTATAGACACTTGGCTCTTCTGTGGCCAGCTTTTACATGACTTTTGGAGATCTGAGCTGAGCTGAGATCATGTTGTTGACATGACAAGTCCTTTCACCCCCTGAGCTGGCTCTCTAGCCTGTCATTGAATGTAGTCTTTCTCGAACATAGAATGTCCTTTTTTTTTTTTTTTTTTTTTTTTTTTGGTGAGGATTGGTAACATTTTCCGGCAATAAGAAGACTTCCTCCAAGTAAAAGATTTCCTCCAAGATATGCAATTTGGGTATAAAAATGCAACAGGTCAGGAATGTAAGTTATTCAGCTTTTATAAGATGTTTTTGGTGAACTCGAAGACACTAATAATAGCCAGGAATTACAAAATGCTAACACAGACTAAGCCAGTACGTTCAACATATTACCTTGAAAGTGAAGCATTAAAAGAAGGCAACTTTACAGTTTAAAGTAATAAAGGGAATAAAAACCTAAATATTAAAGAAGTTAACCAATAAGCTGCCTGCTTCCTCAGCACAAAGGCCTGCTACAGATGAACTAGGCGCTTTCTTCCCCGAAAGCAGACCGCTAAAAGCATTTTTAAAGTCATCATATATAATAACTGCTTTCACAAGGAGACTGCATTAATTCACTCTTTTGTGAGACTAGAATTTGTTAGAATTTAGAGCAAAGCAGCTACAATGTACCGATGCTCAGGATAAGAATGTGCAAGGAGAACACAGGAAGTTGAGGAATGGTAGTCCTTCTTGCACAGACTTTTCACGGGGCAGCTTTATCCTGCCTCTTTTTCTCCTGGGCAGCATCTATCTGTAGGAAGCTACTTCTTTCAGATATTCAAAGGATTTCAGCCTAATAGAAGACGTAAAGCAACGATTCTACCACACACTGCCAAACAAGCTTCCACAAGCTTTCTCAATCTTGCTTTATGATGAAAAAAAAAAATGATATTCATCCAAGTCAGCTTGACAAGATTGCTTCTATACAGAAATTACAACTCGAAAGACTTCCTGGAAAGCAGCATCAACAAAGAGAGCTTAAGAGACACTAATGAGCTGAGAAATGCATTCAAGCCCTGGTCACAATGAATTATGCCTTCCTCGTGGCAATGGCTACCACAGCTATTATAGAAAAGAGCAGGTCCTCTTGAATGAAAAGATCAGGGTGTCACAGGACCCCGGATCTCTCAGAAAGAGTTCTTCAGTGAAACTCTGACTGGAACACACACCCGGCTCCAGTCACTTCCCATTGAGCAAGTTCATCTGTGCTGACATAAGATGGATCAATGGAAGCTCCTGTGTTAGTTAACAATTTTCTTGACTCTGGGTGAGTACAGTTCAAGTTCTTCAGCATGACTTGGGCAGTGTGTCACATTGGCAGGAGGTAGAAGAGAATTAATGAATCACCAGCTAATTCCTAGTATATCCAAATTACATGTCACAACCTTACAGTCAATTTTTCTTTTACAGTTTGAATTCTTTCCCTTGAACACTGTCAAATTTGTCCAGATAGCGACATAGGATTTTCCTCACCAAACACATCAGGGTTTATTCTTCATATTTGGTGCAACTTTAAACCATTCCTTTCAAGTATTCTTGGACATAAACATTGCTTGAGACTTCATGCTTAAAGGTAGAGAATTAACACACTACGATCCATCTATGTGCTAGCATGCATACAGGCTACACACAGCCTGCATCTGGGCACTGATGCCAGGTTTGGGTGGGTGCCCCTGGAGAAGGTAAGGTAGAGGATCAACTGGATGCATAAGTAGGAGGTAGAAAGAAAGAAAGAAAGAAAGAAAGAAAGAAAGAAAGAAAGAAAGAAAGAAAGAAAGAAAGAAAGAGAGAGAGAGAGAGACAGAGAGACAGAGAGAGAGAGAGAGAGAGAGAGAGAGAGAGAGAGAGAGAGAGAGAGAGAGAGAGAGAGAGAGAGAGAGAGAGAGAGAGAAAGCCTATCTTAAAGTGTTAAATGACACAGAATGTAAAAGTCCCAAAAATGGATATTTCTAGCTATCCAGGAGACGAAATGGGTAAACCAAGAACTCTTCCAACCAGACTTGGTCTACTTTGCTCAAAGTCTGCTTTTATTCTATAATAGTTACTTCTTTTAAAAGTTATCCTTTAAATGTTCAGAGGGAAAGGGGGATATAGTGGTTTTTTTGTTTTGTTTTGTTTTTGTTTTTGTTTTTTGAGACGGGGTTTCTCTGTGTAGCCCTGGCTGTCCTGGAACTCACTCTGTAGACCAGGCTGGCCTCCAACTCAGAGATCCACCTGCCACTGCCTCCCAAGTGCTGGGATTAAAGGCGTGCGCCACCACTGCCCAGCTGGGTTCTCTTTTTTAAAGTAAGGTTATATTAGCTGCTGTGGAGATAATTTGTTGAATAAAGACAGAAATTGGCAATATTCTGAAATAGAATTTAAGAATTCACTAGAAGCTAGTAGTCTGGCCTTTGAGATTGCCATCTGACCTCACCTTTTCTGTCTAAATTCCAAGTTCCTAATTGTGTTGGTGTGCATGTAAGCAAGATGCCTCAGACTTCCTATGGATTAGATCTATAATTCTGAGTTCATCTACTCTAAGGACATAAGTTTAGTCTCTGTAAAATAACAAAATTGAGGAAGCTCGTCATTTTACGGTTCTGAGTATCCTGTCATGTTTTCTTACATGCTCGGCTTCTCTCTCAGTTCCCTCAACTAGAACACACAGGAGATCAAGAAAGTTATTGAAATATTTTATAGTAGCATACCTGCCATGGAAATCCAGTTATTCTCCTAGCTATAGAGTGTGTGTCAGCTCTTTGAGATGGTCCACTTGGGCAGGATGTCAGAGCATTATAATGAAACATTCATTGAGTCATTTATAATCCCGAAACAAAAACTTTCTTTAAAGTGGTTAGTTAGTTCAAAAGCTAGATCCATTTACAGAACTGGGGATGTCTTCCTACTGGACAAACCCATTATTTATACCTTTATTTAGACATATATTTCCTTGAAGTCCTTCAAGGATCTAATTTTACACAATTATTTCCTGAAGCAGAAGGTTGCATTTCCTACAGTTTTATTGATGTTTTTAATTTTTTTAGTACTGTTGCTGTTCATCATACTTACAGATCCCTTTGGGCCAGGTTGTCCCATATCTCCCTAAATCAGTAAGACAAAATTATATTAGTACAATACATTTCACTTTACATAGTGTCCTAAAACATAGAATTAGCAGTGCAATATCATTGGGATATTGCACTGCTAAAATACAGAAAACCATGTGCAGATGGAGTGCAGAACTGCAGAAAATGTGTTTGACTCAAAATGTGGGCTGTCATTCCAGTTCAGCTTCCCAACTCTCTGTTCCCGGGTGAGCGAGGCCCCCTCCCAGACCCTGGCTAACTGATCCATTATCTAATAGGCTGCAATCAGGGCTCTGTGGGGTTCACCCAGATCTACAGTGTGCATCACCAGGAATGAAATTGTGTACATAATAAAATAAATAATAAAACAAAATAAAATAGCTTTTTCTTACTGAACACAATAGAACTACCTATTGACATTTCTCTCTTACATTTTTATTTTTTTAACTCATTCCCTAAAATCTACCAAACAAAATATGCAAGCTCTCAGGATTTAAACAAACAAACAGACACACCAGGAGATCTTCCCATCATTAATTTTAGATGAGTTCGGTTCAAGTGTTAGCACATGAGTTAGCATATCTACACTACAAGCAGGATTGATTTAAATTTTAAAACACTCCCTTAGCTCATAAAATGAGCAGCCTCTACAGAAACTAAAATGCAATAATCTCAGAAATTTGGAGAAAAGTGTTTGGAGACTTTGCCCAGTCCAGACATTTCATTTATATTTACTCTAAACCCTGCAATTCTGAATAAATGTTAGCGGATTGTTTCTCTGCTCTTAAAGCATCCTAAGGTTATTTCATAGGAAAGACAATACTGGATGAAATAGGACTCAAACACACATTCCTATGTTAGGTCTGGTCATTCTGGCCAAAGCTCTATAATGACTTAGCAGATGCAGTGCCTCTGTCGACTGACAGCAAGCTCTGCGCTTCCCCTCTTTCCTGGAGACTCAGTGGTCCCATCCTCTGGACATGGAGGCCATTCCTTCAGACATTTTCAGGGCAAAGAGAATGCCCTCAGCCATATTTATGAGCCACAGCTCCTGAACCTAAAAACACTTCAATATCATTTCCCAGCTAGGCTATTCCTAGGTATTCTGTGTTACTATATCAACAGCTTAAATGTCTTAATGTAAGACCACAGGAGAATTAATCATCTCTAAGGGAATTCCTCAGATATTTAAAGCTAGGTCCTACCTATCTGCTTTCCTAGGCTTGCCTTCATTCGGTATTGGGAATCACTAGATATAAATGGAGGAAAACCCATTTAGCCTTTAAGATAAAGAACAGTGGCAGAAAGAAGTGTCATATTTTTTTCAACAATTTTAAAGTTTTATATTAACCAATAAAAAAAAATGTCTTACAAGGTCACCCCTTGCTCCTGCTTCACCTTCTTCACCAGAGGCACCCTAAGATTTTAAGATAAAATATCACATGTTTTCCAGTTCTCCATTCAAGGTTCAACTTTAACCTGTCAACACTGATAAGCATTTATAAGTCCTCAAATGCCCCAAGGATCATGCAGGAGCTCTCAATTCCATGACAGCAAGGCTAATCCTAAGTGAAAAGAGTAGACTAGAGAAGCCAGGGACACCAGGCAGGCTTCAGCTAATTGAGTTTGAATCATGTAGTTAGATTAACAATTCTATCTAGCAATTTTAAAATTCAATAATCAAAGTGGGCATTCTACAGTAGAAAGAGGAATCCAGACACAGGCCAACTCCATTTGCACATTTTATTTGCTGAGGTCTTGATCAAAAAGCATCTTGACTAGATGCTCTTCTGTGGCTTCAAAAGTCTGTCATCTAAATACAGTTCACCAAGCTAGGGAGACAGGGCTACCCGCTTCAAAGGAAGAGCACTGTGCAGTCCAGGAAACAGCCATTAGTGCCAGCGTCCAAGAACAGTCTGGCTGCATACCAAACTTCACTATGGTTTTCACTCACTATAAAGCACATTGAGAACAGCTGTGAGCCTCACTGTCACACCACACCCACAAGCCAGCCAGCCCCTCCTCGGACTTAAAGTGGCGGACACCCAACACCGCTAACCACATGCAACACTTACCTGTTCACCCTTGGGGCCTGGTTCACCGAATACACCCTGGAGTGAATAAAATTTGACATGCTTCAGCATTTGGGGTTGTGTGCATCCTTTCAGGAGAGCCAATATCCTTGAATGCGTTGTTGGATAATGTGATGGGACAGAGCTCTCTGATTCTCACCACTTAATTGAGGTCTCATCACAATTGCTTTGCAAATCTCTCTTAACATGAGAACATTCTCTGGTCATAACCATGTGAATGAACTTTCACTGGTAGGAATAGAAATTTAGAACTCAACAAAAACTGTAACTACAACTGATCTTTTTTTCCTCCTCAGCCTTTATTTTTCTTCCTTCTGGAAAGTTAGTTTTGTTTTGTTTCGAATGTCAACTCTCAGTAATTTAACATTATATATCTCTCACTATATTTCTTCATGATAATCAGTAGAGAGAGTCTTCACTGGGTAAAGCAACCTTGATTTCTCAACAAAGGAGTAAACATTCCAGATTTAAGAGAGGGGGGAAACACACAAAACCATGTAGACCGCTGGATGTCTTACCCTGTCTCCCTTCATTCCAGGAAGGCCAGGAGGCCCAGGCAAGCCAGGAAGGCCGGGGCTGCCAACAGATCCCTGGAAAACAAACAGAAAATCTTCAGAGTCTCTGTGTGTCCTTGATGCTCAAAGTTGACAAGCCAGACAGGGGCCCTGGGGTATCAACTCATGTGTAGAGTTAGTGTGTGGTTGGTTTAGTGCTGGCTGCCTCGCTCCTGCAGCCCAGGAGAAGGGGGGGGGGTGGCCTCCCACCTTCCACCCCACCTCTGAATTCCCTCTGCACAACTCAGCAACAGTAGGCTCTTTCAGCCAATGCCTGGCAGCATGCTGCTGCTTCTCCTGCTGTGTAAACAGGAGCTACACAAGAAGCAAAGGCCAGCATTGATCCACAGCTCCCTTCTGTTCCACTAAGAGGCAGATGCCAGCCATGGCACTTCATGCCTCTCTAGGTTTTCAAATGCATTCTACAAACTACACTGATTAAAATACTCATGGTGATTATCATAGGTACAATTTGAAATTCCGTATCGACAGTTTCGCATAACTCATACAACAGCAACAATGAAAAAACATATATAGTTAATTAGATGATCTCTTGCATTTTTTTTCTCTTTCCTGTTTAGAAAACATAAAAAAAAAAAAAAAAAAAAAAAAAGTATCTGCTTTGCAGGAAGCAAACATGTAGAGATCAAAAACGTCACTTACCAGTTTCCCTGGTATTCCTGGAGACCCTTCTGGTCCTACTGGGCCTCTACTGCCCTGTGAAAACACATTCGTTGTCATCAGCTGCATGTTCAGCCCAGAGTCAAATGCTTCATTTTATTATATGAGAAAAATAAAATTTCATCCAGGCTTTTGTTAAAATATAGGTGTTGCCAAAATCTCCCATCACTCCAACTGAAGACTCAAACCATCCTGTTAGGAGTCTAACCAGTCACCTTCTGGGCACTGTTCATGGAACCTGCTTGTGCTAGTGCTCACTGGATGCCAGGCCAGAACACTGGAAATGTTCACGGCCTGTACACACAAGGATGTTAGTAATTTTCAGGATGTAAGTCACATCCTGTTCTGCGTTATGACTGTTCATATATACACACGTTTTATGCTCTCGCTTAGACGTGCTCTTACGGTGTTTAATACCTACTCATCGTGCATGCTGCAGTGTCTGTGTAAGTTCTTGGGTCTACAGACCCCTTAAAGGAACAGCTGGCAAATGATTGTGTACCTCCAAAAAAAAAATACATAAAAGGGAAACACACGGTATAGATGCTTGCCTTTAAATGATTACCGCAAACTCAAGAAGACACAGATGGTAGACATTTATAAACTTTCCGAGATAAAGTTTCTTGTTTCACTCATTCTAGATCTAAATTTGTCTCCAAGGATTGCAGACTCTGAAAAGTGTGACTCACCGTGAAGTTCTGATAACAGCAATGCTAACGTTACATCTCATGGGCCCATTTCAAAGTTTATTTGAAATTTAAGTCTTCCCATTTCTATTTTACGTGAAACCCTAAACTTTAAAGGACATAAATTTTTGAGAAAAGGAGCTGCATGACTTTTACTTCTTTCCTTGAGAACTCAATACAGTTTCATACAACCTGACTAAAGCCTGTTATATACCTAATGTTGTGTCTAGCTCAGCTCAGTAGAAGGCAATGGAACACAAGTAGATAAGCAATCGCATTTCCTTCGAGATGTATCAGAAAACTGCAAGGACTAATTTGAGTTAGTTTTCTTTTAAACTGTTATAACAGCTCCATTTTAATAATTCATGATTTTAAAGGCTTTTGGTAAGGTTGTATTATTCTGACCTATATCTGTAGGTTGGACAAGGTATCAAGATCCATAAAGCTTCTGGATTTTCGATTTCCCTAAAGGTTACCCCATTACAACAGTCTCTGGCTGTGGGCTATAATTTCATTATGGCCATTTCAAATGACTTATGAGTGACTGAAACTCAATGCTTGTAAGTACTTTTCAATAATTTTTATGTTAACAACCTGTCAGGTTAAGCATTTGGAATAATACATTGGTCCTTCATCCCAGGGGTGACTCAGAAGCCCAGAGGCAGTGCCTCATGAGGATGTAAATCCAGATGGAAAGCAGTCACTGCAACAGTTCTTTTTTTCTATCCATCAATAAAGATTGCCTTCTGCCCTCTCTCCAGATAACCCACCATAGGAGAGCCTCATGGGCTCACCCTGTCCTTGGGAACTATTGACTAAGAAAGAATTCTAGAAAAGGGAGACTCATCGTCTTCCATAGCCTGGCAGTGCTAAGTCCCCCATGTTCCAGGGGACTGCATTACATCCATGCTCAAGCAGATGAGTCTGATTACACTCATCAAGTCACTAACAAAGACAAAACAGGAAAACAATGAAAGGGGCGAGTCTTGTATGGAGGAGTAAAGTGGAGGATAAGACATGTATGGAATATGGGTGATCATAGGACATTAGACACATGTATGGCATCATCAATGAAGAAGTTTACTTTTTAAAAATTGCAGCAAAGGAGAAATTTAGCTTCTGCTCCAATTTACTTGGAATAGATCTTCCAAGATGGCTTCTCATCATTACGTGTGTGTGTGGGGGGGGGGGTGTAGGTGTGGGTGGGTGTGTGTCTCACTGGTACTCTCAAATAGTTCCCAGCTGCATTGTGGCGCAGATTCTCAATGACTTGGTATAATAAGACTTTAATCTTAAAAACTGATATCACTGATAAGGAAAAAGAAATATATTCATGCAGGAGGCAAAAATGAGACACTTTTGGGTTATATGCACTTACTGCTAATATTGGAGATCACTTTAATTTATTACAATATGTTATGCATTAAAATATTTTCATCAATTAATTTTAGCTGGTTATAAGCAGCTAGAGAGTAAATTTGTACTTACGATATGATCTATAGAGCATATATAATGCATGAGTGCCTTATATCACAAAAAAAAGAAATATAAGAATGAAGCTTAGTTCCTAACTCATGTATTTACTTAGTCTCAAGAATTCCATTCTAACTGTATCAAAATTAAGAATGGTTTTAGTATAGCTCTTTTCCATGAACCAAATGGAGAAATTAAAACATTAGGACTCTAGAGCCTTTAGTTCATGCTTGAGAGGATTAACTATCTCAAGAGTCCAACCCAAGGATTTTCTCTGCCGACATTTTATTTTCTTCCATCTTTCATAGCTCCCTAGGGTTTGTTCCCCAAGTCCTGCCAAATCCCTGGGAAGACTGTGGCTGAGTGCCCACGGATGACTCAGAGCACCACTGTCAACACCTGCACTGGTGGATGGATGTACCCAGGGGGAGTCCGTGTCTACGTAGCACCAGAAGGAGGACCTGTGACATGTAGATGTGTCTGCTACTACACAAACAGGTAGGTTCTCTTTTCTCCTGCATTCCCATGTTACAAGCTCCAGGCTATTCAGAATGTATCTATTTCTAGAGAAATATCTTCATTGGGAAAGTCTACCGTGTTCATTTTCAAAGCAGTATCCAATGGAGTTACTACCGAAATGCTAAGGACAAGGTTTTTCTGATAGCCATTTTTGTGGTTTCTGCATAGCACACACAGACACATACACACATAGAGACATATAAGCATATACTTATGTATATGCTGGATTTCTACTTCAGAAGAAAAAGATGAGGAACCAAGTTATAAATAACCACTCTAAAATGGAGCTTAGCCACATTCTAACAATAACTAGGCAAGGGACTGTCAAATCGGTGTGATAAATGAGCGACAGAGCCTTGTACTCCAGCAGCCTGTGGTCACCACTCTCAGGTGTGGCCAATGGAGGTGGAGATGGAAATGCTCCTCCCAGGAGCTGATATTTACACACCCCATAACAATAGGAGTTTTCATTTATAACAAGAGAAGCAAAAGGAACCTGGATGGAGACAGAATTCTACCAGCTGGTATGTGAGAACGTACTAAACACTGTTTGTTTCTCTCAGGGTCCCTGCGTTTCCACTTGCATCTCTGAGAACTTCAGACCCATCTTCTGATGCATCCGTAAGAGGCATCCAAGGCTTTAGAGAAGATGCAGAGCCTCTGTCCCAGCCGTGGCTACAAATAACCCCACCGAGCCCTTTAGATCTGCACTGCATGGGTGTCCCCTAGCACTTTGCTCAATATTCCCTATTTCTCCTCAGCCCTCTTCACCTTTGATTTTGATTCTCTCATGCCAGGAGAATTTGGCAAACAAGTACCAACTTCAAGCCGTGCCGTGGCAGTATTGGCATAAGAGTACAGAGAGAAACAGACACCAAATAATTCAAGTCGATGCCTCTTCTCTTATAAAGGAACTACTAGACATTTATGAAGATCACAAAAAAACAATCATTACATTTAGGTAGACTAAATGTTACCAGCATTGTTATACACAAGAACTGAATCTAGTCCATCAGTTTGACTTGTCGTGGCTCTCATATTTCACACGTTTCCAAAATTACCTAGCTAACTAGCTGAAGCATAAAGAACATCTTTGGTGCATGTTAGCTGCATTTCAGAAGTGAGAAATTACACATCATTATGTTCAGCCTGTTCTGTATACTAAGTGTTTCTCCCTGGCAATAACAAAAAGGAAGGATGCTGCTTTAACCCAAAAGATCAATTCTGATTTCTCTAGGCTGTTTTTTTTTTATACCAGTTTATTTTCTTATTAAATTGGAAAATCACATGAGGTCTACCTCAGGGAATAACTTTCAGTTTGTTATAGGGAAGGTTTTTTTTTTTTTTCCAAAAGGATTCAATTTTGTGATATGATAGACTCGTATTATCTTGTGCGGATTTAAATAGTTCTTTATATACAGGCAGAGAAAGATCTATCTGAATGCTTACCATCACCTCTATCAGCTTCACACACCATTGCCAAGGGCTGGGCAGGATCGGAAGCGGCTTAGAATATTCAACAACACACCATACGGTCCCCATATGGAGACTCTCTGCTTGAGGCTGTTGTGCTGGGGTGGCATGAAGGTCCCCAGGAAAAGTACAATGGAAGCATATGATGTTCAGAAGGAGGTAACCCAGCGGGGTGCTATTCCCAGTCAGAAGCAAGAGAGCAGAGCAAACACAACCCACTCATCCAAAAGCCTGGCAAGCTCTGAGAAGCCTGCAGGGTGGTTGGCTAGGAGCCATTAAAATACAGTACCATACCCTAGGCCGGGAGCCACTCATACCAATAATAAACCAAGCAGAGAAACTGGGGCAGAGAGGTTCCCATGAAATCACTAGAGAGTCAACGACAAACATAAAAAACAAAAACAAAAGACAACAACAAAAAAAGAACTAATCCTTCTTAAACAATCAAATCATCAAAAATTAATTGCAAAGATATGCATCCAGGGTACTTGAGATATATGTTCTTATTTCTTTTATTCAGTTCAACCTGAGGTAAATTTACAGGGAAATCTGATCAAACTTGCCATCCAGAGATGGAAATGTGTGATTCTACCTACAAAATGGAACTCAAAAATGGAAATGGAAATGGAAATGCACCCTCCAGGAGAGCACTTTGGTGTTCAAACCTCACTCCAGAGCTAGAACACTTAACGTCTTTTTTTTTTTTTCCTGAAAAAAACTGTAGCAGGTAAGAAGTCAGTTTTTAGCAATGAAAGCAGCATGGCAGGATTTATCATGCTCTCGATCTAATTTATTCCGAGAAACAAGCATCCATGAGTGCTACCTTACAGCAGACCCTAAGTAAAGAAGTGGAGGAGGCATGGAGATCAATCGGGCATCCAGCGACCTCCCTGCACGTCGCAGTGGGAGACACAAAGGGATCAAGGGTTTTGGACTTCAGAATAACTCCATGTGAACAGATGACTCAGAAGTGGAGAAGAGCTCCACTTAAGGAAAATCCAAGTGAGGAAAATCACTGAGCTAAGAACTACACAGAGCAGTCCCCATCCTAACTGAGGTGCTTCTCCATAGATAAGGATTTCTGTTGGCCATCTTGGGTTTCCACGCATCCCAAGTAGGCCTCCACACATGTGACACCCATACACATATGCATGTGTGCAAGCACACACACACACACAAACATGGAAGGGGCAGAGGAAAGAAGGAAGGAAGAAAGGAATGGAGGAAGGGACAAAGAAAGGAAAGGGGACGTGTAGGACTTATCAAATAAGTTTTAGATTTTCGACTTTCCCTTGTCAGTATAAATTCATAAACTATTTTTGTTTGTTTTCCTTTGTAGTGTTGTTGATGTTTAAGATAAGGGCTCACTATGTAGCCTTGGCTTGCCCGGAACTTGCTGTGTAGAGCTGACTGGACCTGAGCTCACAGAGATGGCTCATGGGAACTGGAGTTAAAAGCCAGCATGCCCAGCCATAAGAAACATTTTTTGTTTTGTTTTGTTTTGTTTTGTTTTTGTTTTTTTGAGACAGGGTTTCTCTGTGTAGCCCTGGCTGTCCTGGAACTTACTCTGTAAACAAGGCTGGACTCGAACTCAGAAATCCACCTGCCTCTGCCTCCCAAGTGCTGGAATTAAAGGCGTGCACCACCACTGCCTGGCAAGGAACTTTTTAAATGGGGAGGAAAAGTTAGGACAGTGTTAAGTTTTGAATCCAGGACAAAGAGGACCTGGCCTCCAGGTTCTCCCAGCATCCCTCAGTCCCGACTGTTACAAGGTATGGCCAACATACCCAGCCTTCTACCCTAAAGTCACCAACCGAGGGGCTGGGCTGCCCTTTGCCCAGAGCTTCTTTCCTATATAGACATTTTGGTTAGCTGCCTTTTCTGTCCTTTGACCTCCTGGTGTCTATCTTGGGTTCCCTCTCTATCCTCTCCCTTCCCTTCCCACTCCTCTCAAAAGGCTCAGGGTCATGATCACTCTGGATTCTCCCAGAATGTCTGCCTCTGACTATGATCTTCCTCTTACCTATAATGAACTTTCTCCTCCACCATACCTAGGAGCATCCATGTCTTTCCCCTTCCTTTTTACTTCTTTTTTTTTTCCCCCACTCAGATGAAAACAGTACTTTGGGAAGACCAAGAGTATGGTATTTGCAGGCTGGAGGTCCTAACATTTCTTGGGAACTTTGAAATTGTTTTGGGAACTACTCCCCTAGGATTCTAGGTGACCATCGGGGATATGATATACCATGCAAATGGCAAGAGTCTAGAAAAGAGCAGATATCAAAATATCAGTGGTGTCCTATTGAGACAACTCGGTGGGGGCAGGAAAGGTGGAGCTGATGAAGCAAGTCAGAAGATATTGCAGTTACCCAAGCGAGTCAAGACAAGGAGAAAGGAACAGGGAGCCAGAAAAAAAGTCAATGTAAAGGAGCAGAAAGAAGGCAGAATCAATGAGCCCTGTTAGAGACAGGAAATATGGTGGCAGAAGGGTGGTGCTCTGAGTCTCAGTGCCCGGGACAAAGGGACAAAATTAGACTCAGAAGAAATGTGAAAAACCAGACCTGACATACAGACCCACCAGTTAACTTCCCGGAATCCAACTCCGCACACCTGAGAGAAGCTACTCGTCCTGCATCCTTCTGATGTTCCACCTCCAGATATTTATTAGTTGTGTCCCTGTCGCTTAGCTGGGAACAGTAAGTAGTCCCTATGTGTGTGTGGGGGGGGGTGAGTAGGTGTGCATGATATATGTGTGTATGAGTGTGTATGTAGGTGGGTGTGGATGTGATTGTGTATATGTGGGGGGGTATGTAGGTATGGGTGTATGTTTATGTGTATGTATGGGTATGAGTATGTGCATGTATGTGTGTGTGAGTGTGTGGGGGTATGAATATGTGTGAATGTGTGTGGTTGGGTGGGTGTAGGTATGTACGTGTGAGTGTGTGTGTGTGTGTGTAAGAGTGTATGTAAGTGTGTGCATATGTGTGTGAGTATGATAATGTGGGTGTGGGGGGATGTGTTGGTGTGTGGATGTGTGGATGTGTGTGAATGTGTTGGTGTGTGTGTGTGTGTGTGTGTGTGTGTGTATGTGTTGGTGTATGTGTGTGTGTGTGTTTTCAGTGCATAGGTCCACAGTCAATGCTCATTCAACCATACACAGCTTTCTGCTCAAAAAGAGAGTGGATTTAACTGTAAACAGTTTCACGATACTAATTCCCCAACACTTGTACATCTCCCTGGGTCAGTCTGTCATTTTTACTGCTTAAGAACTGTGATCTGGCTTTAACCTCGGTTCCTTGCTGATAATCCATGGCAAGTGTTTCCGTTAGAAATTCACAGGCTCCAACCCTGAACCGAACAATGAGTGAGCAGAGGGTGTGGCTAGAGCAGGCGGTGGGGTCCTTCGGCTGCTGAAAAAGCCTAGAAAACTGCCTGATGTGGGTCAGTTATAGATATCTGCAAGAAGCGGAAAATGCCACTTTAGCTGGATGACGGCGGACAACTCCGACTCTCTCAAGCATAAAAATCCTCATTCCTCACACTCTAGAAAGGTTTTCAAAGAAGTGTATTTGGAGCTGTGTCCATGTTCTCGCTTGGAGTGTTTATTTACTTGTTTTTATCATCCAGAAGACAGAAACTAAGAACTTGAAAATGAAGGCCAGAGAGCTTTTTTTTGTGAAGATTTAAGAGCATAGTGTGGATTTTTGATGGATTTTTAAAATCATTTTATTATTTTTGTGTATAGGAGTAATTTGTTGTATTATGCAGTACCCAAAGATGCCAAAAAACAAACAAAAAACAAAAACAACAACAACAAACAATAGATCCCCTGGGACAGGAGTTACAGGCAGTTATGAGCTGTCACCTGGATGCTAGAAATCAAGCCCAGGTCCTCTAGAGGAACAGTCAGTGTTCTCAACCCTTGAGCCATCTCTTTAGTGCCAATGTGAAATTATTTTTATCAGTTTCTCTCTAAGAATAAAAATGTACCTTCTAGTAGGACAACACACATTGCTATATTGTCTGTAAAACACGTGGGTAAGTTCATTCGTCCTTATAGACAAGGCCACATATTTATCCTTAAGAAACAGAGAAGCATCTCAGAGCATAAATGCAGACTCATTCCTCCGTACTCAAGGGAATTAAAAGGCATTCACAGAAAAGGTGTGAATACACATGTTCACAGCAGTCAAAAGTGGAGACAAACCAAATTCCTATACCTGATGGACAGATGAAAACATTCTACCAAGGCATACTGTATAGTGTACACCAAGGCAGAAGGCATAGTGTATAGATCCGTTCATATAAAACTTCAGAATCAGCAAAGCCATAGGTACAGAAAGGGGACCTGGGATTGCAGAGAGCTGAAATGTCAGGCGCTGAATGCCTGAGCGTGAGAACAAGGTATCTTTAGTGGGTGCTAAAAAAATATTCTGAAATCAGTCATGGTGATGGCTACATAATTTTGTGAATATGCTAAAAATTAATGTCATACATATTAAGTGGTTAATTCATATAACATGTGAATTACAACCTATTAAAGGTTCTTAACCACACTAAAATACTTCCAGCATAAGAAGAAAATAAAAACCCCTTTATGCTTCTTTCAAACACATTATTTTTGGTACCAATTTTGGTATATATATGTATCTTCTTTTCCAAAACTGGTACCAAAATGATTATATATATATATATATATATATATATATATATATATATATATATATATGAGCTGCCACCTGGATGACACACACACACACACACACACACATCCTCATTTTGCTGTCTCTCTGGGCCAGATAGATACGCACATGCTCAAACATTAACAATCATTCATGCAGTCATAAGTAAGGGACACTCAGTGACATCCTCAGAGGGAAAGCACAGGAGAAGAGTACTCACTGGAAGGCCCCTGGGTCCCCGAGGTCCAACCTCTCCGGGCGGCCCTTGTTGGCCCTATGGGAAGGAAAGCAGACAGAGAAACAATTAGCCAACTCTTCCTGGAAATTATCAATCTTATCTGACAGAAAAGTATAAACTCACTGGCTTTCCTGAACTTCCCAACTGGCCAGGCTTCCCTGGAGCACCCGTGTTACCCTACAGACAAAAGACAACATTTAGAGTAATTCAGACAGTGAATACAGTCATCAACTGTCCTTACCCACACCAGGCATTGCTTCTAGTTTAATAGCATTCATCTCCTGGATGCACGGTGAGAATCTGGGAGAATACAGCATTTCTTTCTTATGTGTGTGTTTGTATGCACATGTAATCACATGTTCACATGTGTGTGCATGTATGTGGATATAAGTGCCCCTGGGTGTGTGTGAAGGCCAGAGTGTATCCCTCCACATTTGTGTTTATTGAGACAGAGTATTGCATCGGCCTGGAGTTTGTCAAACTCATCCTGTAGGCTAAACTGGCTGTTCACTGAAGTGAAGGCATTCTTCTAGGATGATAGGCACACACTACTACACCTGGCCGTTTACAGGGGTTCTAGGGATCCACCTCAGGCAAGCACTTCCCAGATTGCACCACCTTCCCAGCCTCAAGTTCTACTTTATCATGTTTTATCTAGTTTATTCTAAAGAAAAGCTGTTTTACCGTGTCTGTTTTATTTCTTTGGCCTGTTGTTTTAAATGAGTTGTTCTCTAATTCTCTATAGAATATACCATGACATCAATTCTATATCTTAATCATATCTTCCTTATTTTAAATAGTCAGAAACTATGACGCTGTCTCTGTCTTATACTAGCAAAGAACGACAATTTCAGGAAGAAAGGCTCATCAGCCATTTTCCCGCAGCTGGGAAAGAGATTAACACATGGACACTTTAAAGGTTTTGCTTTCTGATTTCTCCCTCGAGTTAAATGTAAAATAAATCCCAGGCTGTGGATTATAAAAATTATAACAAAAACAAACTCAGAAAGGCATAAAGCAAAATATTAACTACAAGTTCAATTTGATTTTTACCTTTTCGCCGGCAACACCTTTTGCACCAGGAATTCCAGGCACACCCTAAAGGAATACACACAGATTCTGAGCTTAACCCCCTCATCTGAGGAGTCAACAAATACCAAACCCACCATCTGAGAAGAGGCAGACGGGATCGTGGCAATCTTGAAGACAAGCTGCAGAGACGCTACTACATTCCCAAATCTAACCATCTCTAACAGAGCTACACACGGGGTGTAGCCTGAGGCTCTCCCTGCCTTGCTGCGGCTGAACAACCTTAAAGAAAATCTCTACTCTAAGGTTACTTTTTGAAATGATCTCCAAGTAATGATTCAACCCCATCTTCACATCACCAGACCATCTTTAAGGCAGGACAGATGCTCTAGGGACGTAATGTAGCTTCTTGTACAGCATAATCAAGTCCTCATTTTGCTCATGTTGGTATTGGGAAGTCCGTATATCCCTGGCAGCTCAAAAAGTGCCAGATGCCGAAACAGATTGCGAGCCAGTGCTTGATGCTACTAAGCATCCTTTGTTAACTAAAAAGATTCACTTTCAAAGATTCAAACACAAAAGCTCAAAAACACAAACTGCATATGAATTGTCAGCCATACATTCATTGGGAATACCGATTTCAATGTTTCAACTATTCCATTATACCATAACCCAAGACTGATAATGCTTCTCATGCTGTCCCTGGGAATTCTTTCACTCTCCTGTCTCAGCTCTGCTAACAAGAACTCCAAGACTGGCTAAAAGTAAGACAAGAGCCAGAGCTGTGTTGTGAGCCACCCTGGGGTTGCTGGAAATTGAATTCAGGACCTCTGGAAGAACAGTCAATGATCTTAACCGCTGAGCCATCTCTCCAGCCCCTGCTCTGGACTGTTTAAGGAAGATAATAGAAAAGGAAGACCCAAACAATAAAGTTAAGCAGTGCATAAGCAAATGTACTGCTCTTTTTGTGCTCCTTGGGAAAATGATCCAAGCTAGCTAATCACAAGGGGGAACAAATTTTTTAAAAACTAGTGAACATTAAAATAAGAGAACTAAAAAAGAAAAAGAAAGAAAGAAAAAAGAAACCATCATATCTTCCTCAAATTGTATAATGTATCTATCCCTCCAAATTCATCTTTGTTTTTATCACACACATAAAACATGAACATGCAAGAAACAAAAGATTAGCACGTACTGGTAAGCCCTGCAATCCCACGTCACCAGGGGGTCCAGGCTTCCCTGCTTCACCCTGCAAGCAAGTTCATAGTCACACAGTCAGACCTTTATGAACTGGTGTGTCCTTCTACATGTATTTTAGGTAAAATATTTTTCCAGCAGCTAACCTTAGGCACACTTTTAAATGACTTAGGTCAGGGTCAGTGGTGGGTAGGACAAAGGACACACATTCAAACACAGAATTTCCTTCAGTCTACTCTCATCAGTGGGGCTAGTTCACTGAGTTCCTAAACCAAGCAAATAAGTATGCTATTGTAATAAGAATTTTGCAGTTGGCATTTCAGTTTAAAATTGAAAGAGAGAGAGAGAAAAAAATGGCAGAGCTGGTAATGTTATAATGGAAATGCCAAGCACAGTTATCCAGAGCAGGGAGATCCCCATTCATGCAAAAACTCAGCCCACACATTTACCTTTGTTCCGGGCATTCCTGGTATTCCGTCTCGACCATCTACACCTGGCAAGCCCTACGAGGACACACAAAGAGCACACTGTGTCTCAGAAAAGCTCGTAGTCTTCTCTACCTTATTTCCTGAAGTTCCACGGCAGCCAGTAATTATCCTGGGAACTATATTGGACACCTACAACATACCGTGTCTCCTTTTGGCCCCGGGGATCCAGGAATTCCTCGGGAGCCTTGAATGCCCTGTAAGGCAGAAGAGATAAAAGAAATAAGGCATCTTCGATGATTATAGTGCCCAGGCCATGCCAAACATTCAAAACCAATAGATAATTCAGAAGAACAGGATGCTTTGCAAGGATGTGAACTAATTTTGTACTCACTTTGTCTCCCTTAGGACCTGTTTCTCCTGGAGGTCCTCGTTGTCCTTGATCACCCTATATAAATGCAGAAGTTCCCAGTATGAACAAAAGTTACTTATTTTGGAGTGTTTTAAGATTAGGAAGCATCATCCTTATTGAGGATTACTAACTTGTTTTTTTAATGTGTATGGATATTTTGCCTCTGTATATGTCTGTGTACCACTTGTGTGCCTGCTGTCTTTGCCCATTTTTCTATTAATTCATTGACTCTAGGCATTGAACCTAGGGCCTTTCACCTAATAGGAAAGCACTCTGCTGTTAAACTATGTCCTTAGCCACCCTCTTCCCCTACCTTTTGTAATGGCAAGGTCTCACTGAGTTGGTCAGACTAGCCTTGAACCCAACCCTGGTGTCCAAACATGCCTTGAATTTGGGCATCTTCTATCTTGAACTCTTGAGTAGCTGTTATTACAGCTTGTATTACCAGACCCAGCTTCTATTTTTCCATCTTAATTATTTAATGTATAAGCTACTTGTATATTATATAGATAGCATTTTTTTTTAATCTGGGGAGAAATATTAGAGATATGTATTTTGTGATAGTGTTCATTGTAATCTCAGCATTTGGAAGGCTGAGACAGGAGGATTACTGAAAGCCTAAGGCCAGCCAGGGTTGTATAGCAAGATGATATATCAATATCAAGGAGAGGAAAGCAGG
The DNA here is from genome assembly GCF_008632895.1 of Mastomys coucha. Classification (NCBI taxonomy): domain Eukaryota; kingdom Metazoa; phylum Chordata; class Mammalia; order Rodentia; family Muridae; genus Mastomys; species Mastomys coucha. The sequence goes on along the minus strand of NW_022196896.1, from coordinate 53,067,417 downwards.
GGTCGGGGGAGAAAAGAGGAGACAAGAGGAGAAGGGAGAGAAAAGTACCATTGCTTTTAAAATGCCACTGTTTTGTTTTGATGTTGTTGTTTTGTTTTTCTTTTATTGTTTGTTTGTTTGTTTGTTTGTAAAATAAAAACTACTTACAGCTGCACCTGGAATGCCCTGAGGTCCAGGCTCGCCATCAAATCCCCTTGCACCCTGAAAACAAGACAAATAAAATTCAGACCAGTCACGCATGCTACAGGGCATCCTCATCTTCCTAAAGCATACCCTCCAGAATAAAATGTGACTTTTTATGTTAATGCACACTGTAATTGTGAATGAAGATGGAAGACTAAGCCACTAGACACTCCACACACGAAGCCACTAGTGACTGTTCATCATGCTAACAGCACTCAGGACAGTCCTTTGATAGTATTCTGGATTTTTTTTTTAAAGATTTATTTATTTATTTATTTTATGTAAGTACACTGTAGCTGTCTCCAGACACTCCAGAAGCGGGAGTCAGATCTCGTTATGGATGGTTGTGAATCACCATATGGTTGCTGGGATTGAACTCAGGACCTTTGGAAGAGCAGTAGGTGCTCTTAAGCACTGAGCCATCTCACCAGCCCCTATTATGGATATTGTAAGTTAACAATGGGTCTACTCTCAACTGCTGACTTGAGCTGAAAACTGGGATCACTAAATCGTATACAATAGGTTTAGTATTGTATAAGATTTAGTGGTCAGTCTCCAAAAGTCTCAGGATACCTATGGGAATTCGTTAATGCTAGAGGGTGAGTATGAATTTAACTTCACTGGATTCTACAGTGCCACAGATGTGAGCAGGACTTCTACAACTCTAGAAACCACCACCCCTGATGTAAAATAAAAGTAATTTATTTTTGAATCACAAATGACTATATGATTCAGAAGAATGAACTATTAAGACTGTCAGAGGAATCTAATATATATTCATAAAACATATTCACTTTATATACAGTAGTCAACCTACTTTCCCCAGATAGATCCAACTTACTAGATCCAACTTACACTGCGATAACGTAGGAACTAGCTAGATCAGTAGTTGTCAACCTTCTTAATGTTGCAACCCTTTAATATACTTCTTCCTGTTATGCTGACCCCGAGCCATAAAATTATCTCATTGCTACTTCATTACTGCATTTTTGCTACTGTTATGAATCATAATGAAAATATCTGATATGCAAGATTATTTTCATTGTTACAAACTATCTCAAAGGGGTTGGGAACCACTGGTCTAAATGTTTTTTCAAGGCTAATCATCTGGAAATGATCTCTGACTTGGCAACGGAATAGATACCATCTTATTTTCTTCATTAGAATCATAAGACGGCTTTGTTTGAAAAACAAAACTACAGTGGTTTTTGTGCTTACTACATAGTGCCCTCAACAAAACATAGGCTCCATCTTCAAATGTTCTCCTCCTCTACGAAGTAAGTATGTAAGCACAAGGATAACTTGAGTGGATGGATGCTCTCCTAACAACACAGGTGAAATAAGAAGGTGAGCAAACCAAGTTAAAAGCAGTGAAGAACACTGGGTGGATGTCAGTCCAGCCGAAGCAGGTAGACCTCACATATAATAACAATGAAATCCTAGAAATTCTTTGATAGAAAGCTCAGAAGCTGGTGGACTCAAAGAGGAAAGAAAATACTATAGAAGCAGAGGGACCACAGAGCCCTGCAATTCTTTGATCCCAAAAAACCAGAACAGAGCAGAGACATTCTCCATTCACCAAAAAAAGAAAGGATTTCGAAGACCTGAAACAGACCCTGAGCTCCTCGTTCATCCTGCATTGCGCAAGTGCACCTCCACCTTTGCATGATAGAAATGGCTGTGATGCACTCTCCCTCAAGAGAGAGCTCTCTCTACCTCATTGCAGTCCAGCATGAGCTCAGACTGGAAGTGCTGCTGTTACTAGGTAACCACTCCACATCTGTGTTCAGAAGAGGAGCTGCCTTTTAAAAAAAAAAAAGTAATTTGACAGAAATGAAGAGAAATGAAAAATTTTGAAAAATATCAAATAGAGAAATACCTCAAATAAAGAACACATCAAGAACAGTAATTGGGTTTCAATAAGAGGTCGCTTAGTTTATAGAGTGAGTTAAATCTGGAGGAAAATGATAGCCTGGTGTCAACTACACTGATAAATGGACTTTATTACTTAATAACTGAGAGTAACATAGAATTTTACTTAAAGTCCTATGGAAGTAAAAAATTATGGGACTTCAGTGTGGGGGGGGGGTTGGTGGTTGTTTGTTTGTTTGTTTTTAGAAATACCTTAGAGGAAATGGGAAAAGAAAACAAGTAGAAAAATATCTAGAAGAGACTGAGTGTGAGAAGAGAGATGGAAGAAAATGTGGTAGACAAAGGAGGCCTACAAGTTATAAGATGTGTAGCTCTTCTGACAGGTGCTTACCTTGGTCTACTGAGTATCAACAGTGAAAACTTACTGTTACTTAATGGTAAGTTAAGCTCACTGTGCTGTGTGAAACTGATACATAGTAGCAAAGCTAGTTCAGAAGAGAGAAAAGCCAGGGTCCAAATTGTTGATGGGCAAAAATGTTTAAACATTCTGTAGTCCATAAACTTGCTTTCTAAATCAACTTTCCAAAAAATGTGGTGACAGTTTTTGCTCCAACACTAGACACAATCCCCACCACACACACACACACACACACACACACACACACACACACACACATACAGAGACATATACATACATACACATACACACCACACCACACCACACCACACCCACAAAGCTATATTTCTGAGAGTACTGTGAACAGTTTCCATTGTTTTTCCTTAGGATAGGCACTCCACCAAGCATCACACATCTTCATCCTTCATCATCAACTGAACCTCATCCTCATGCCATTCTGAAGTCAGCTTTGTCATGGGCTCTCCCAGATGTCATATCAAGATTAAACCCCTGTTTTGTGCAGAGATTACTTGTCTAGATTGACTGCAGCCATATGCCTTTCTTTATTGCATTATGGTTGCATATTTACTAACATGCCTTCCAAGAAAGTACTACTCTTAATGTAAACCTGTTCCTGAGTTGTAGATCCCCTTGCATTGGGAAATCCAGGAAAGCCTGACTTCTAAAAGTAGTCAAGGACAGGCTAGTGACTGTGGCCACAGTTGTATGGATGGAGGCAGGGCGACTACCAAGGTCCCAGAATCCTAGGAGATACAATGTTTCCCCTTGCCTCTCTCTTTCCATCTCCACTTGCCTTTGCTGGATGAAGCTCTACCAGCATTGTGTCAGTGTTATTTATGAGTACTAGCTACAAACACTGACAAAGCTGGACTACTATACCTCCACTTACTCTAATTTATCTAAGACTCCTCTCTGCCCATGGATTCTGCACCACAATTTCACCAAAAATATTTGGGGGGGGGAGGAAGTGCCTCTGTAGTTAACAATTATACATAGTTTTCTTGTGATTGTCAATATTTACAAAATTGCTTTATGAAGAATGACAAAAATATAAAACAGATTGTAAACTAACAAGTGATGATAACAAAGGTAAGAACACTTTTATACTATGACTTTATCATAGATTATCTCACTTTTTCTCCTTTGTCTCCAACTATGCCAGTGATGCCTCTCAGACCTTGCGATCCCTGGAAAAGTGAAAAGAGAGGGGGGTGGGTTGTAAATGGTTTCAGTGAAAACACACATTTCTTTTTTAAAAAAAAAATTTTTTTATTGCATTATGATGAGAAAAGTTACATGATTTCAATTTATCTGAATTTGTTAACATTTAAAAACATATTTTAATTAAATAGAACTGAATCACATTCTTGTTTCTCTTTTGTACCACTGCTCCTCCCAGAGACCCCCCTTCAATACCTACAATATCTTTTTTGTCATATTCCTTAAAATTTATAAAATATTATAACAATAAAAATAAGTATTATAAGAGTTGTTTGATATAAAACAACAGTCAATTTAACAGTGAAAGCACACATTTCTTAAAAGTCTTTTTGTAGACACTAATCCAGAAGAAGTATGTCATCATAATGAAAGGAGACATCAGGAAATGTCCATAGCACAGGGGCAAACATTTCTGGCTTAAAAAGAAAAGTCAAACTAAAATTCGAATGCTTAAAACCCTTTAATAAAGTTCTAAAGGCCTATATGACTCTACGCAAATTTAGTTCACACAATGATAGATGGCCAAAACAGTAAACAGGAACAATTGAGATAATTTTTTGACATTTTAACTCACCACCAGAACCCAAACTACCATTTCCACCCACTTGGACTGTGTTAGGGGCAACACTGATGTAACCCTTAAAATAATAGTTACCTATAAATCTATTCTATAAAAGAAAGGCAGCTCCAGTCAAACCCATAAACATTTTTATGCCAGAAACAGGAGACTGGCTGTCCATCAACTACTTGTCACCAGGACTGATTATGCTATTCTTATGATAAAAGTATAGTGACGCAGTGAGAACTCATCACAGGCACAGGAGTGAATAAGCCTAAACATGAGGAGTAGCATGGGTTTCAGCATCTCTTTCAGTATCAAAATGTTGCTAGTCCCATGGTGGAGGGTTTTTTTTTCATGAACCACCTCATAAAGGGTGAACATGGGTGCTTTCTGGGGTACAGCTATGAGTGGGTGCTTCACGGGCCATCAGTTCTAGTAGACATCTATCAATGTTCGAAATTGGCCTAACATAAAGGTGTTTGAGAGTGGTGATAGCATTCATCTTCACTTTTGGAAAAGATGGCATGGTTCTGGGACCAGCCTTCCTTTATCTAATTCAGTCACAAATTCTCTATAGGTCAATCAGAAATGGTCTGAAATTCCCAAGTACAGTATGAGCCAGCCTAGATTAACAACTTAGCTTTTCAAATGAAATCTGGTCATATTGGATTAAGACCACCTCACTTATGCAGCTCTATTGCTGGCTCTGTAGGTAATTCCTATATACACAATAAAATAATGAAATAAAAAGTGATACTGGAACTCCATGAATAAGCTCTGACAAGGACTACTTCTTATACAAATGTATAAAAGAAACTTTATTTTTATAAATCTATATGCTGCTTTGTAAGTGTGCTTGTATATACTTAAATGTAAAAATTTGTGAATTTCAGAAACATTTGGACATACCTCCTCGCAAGCACCAGGATGTCAGCAGACACTGACAATAACTCTCAGTGGACCCTTTCTGAGCTACACTACATAAATCCATAATCTTTGAGAATGGATTGTTTTGAAAACATAAATCCACACCTAATTTTCATCAGATCCAGCAAATCAAAAGCATATAAACTACACTCAGATACTATAACCCATGAAGTAAGAATCCAGCTCCTTAATGCCTCTAGCAAAGGCTCAGGGAAGGCAAAATTCTGGTGAAGATAATTGGACTCTTTCACAAAGTCATCCTGAAGGTTTCACCATGGCCCAGAAGAAGCCATTTCTAGATGCTCATAACCATGCCTTTTAGCCTTAAACTCTGCATAAACACTGATATGAGGAGCCTCACTAATTCCACTTAAGGACTAGTCCTGGGGGCTGGAACCATGGCTCAGCAGTTAAGAGCACTGGTTTCTCCTGCAGAGGACCCGAGTCCAGTTCTCAGCATCCACACATGGCACCTCACAACTGATTATAACTCAAATTCTAAGGAGTCTGCAAGGCATTGTATGCACATGGTACCATACATACATACATACAGGCAAAACACTCACACACATAAAATAAGTAAATAACTTTTTATGAAAGACTTGTCCTGAAAGCAAGAACAGTGCTGGTAGAGAGCTTGAGTTTGTCTTCTTTGTCTCTTTGGTGGTAGCCTTTACATAGGCTGTACTTCTGCAAGCTTCAAATGTTTAAGGAATTTAACAGTTATTATTTCTATAATTTAGACAAAAAGTAACAACTGTGCCTTCACTTGGTACAAAACTAACATTAATACCAATTGAGCAAACATCTTAAATTAAAGTATGCTCGTGTCCTACTGTCTTACACAATAGTGTAGTAATTGTGGGACTGTGAACTAAGAGACATAGTTATGAGTCACTAAGAACATTCTAGATAATAATGTCTTTCTGGAATGAATTACAGTAGTTCCATGGATTATAAACCCACTGTGTGTTCAATGTATATAAGATGTTCTCTTCTGTCCCTACATATCACTGCTGAAATTGAAATGTATCATCCTCTTCGCTTGCCATTTGCCTTCGGATTATGAAGTCCTGGAGTCTATATATAATTTTACATAGAACTTTTCTGTTTAAAAATAAAAGAAAGATAAAAAACAAAGAGTCTTGAAGGTGCCATAGAGACTCTCTTGTTATAAAAAGTAGTGACTGCCTACTGCTGTCTGGGTGGAAACAGGAAGAGATGAATTCATATAACGTCCTGCAATTAATGCAGATGCTAAAAGAGGTTAATACCTAATCATTTAAGAGATTTGCTTATCCTAGGCAAAAAATAAAATAAAAAGACTTTACCGGAGGTCCTTGAGCTCCAACTTCTCCCAGTTCCCCCTGGTCACCCTCTTCGCCCTGAAATGAAGCAGAGAGAATCACAGCGAATGTTCCTCTAGTGAAGGAATCAGCTGGGTCTCGCTCAGTACACTTTAAGTGCATCCCCTGAGGTGTTCTATTGTGTCTTGGTCAGCTACATAGCGAGCCCATGTTAATTACATAATACTCAGAGAACAGAGATATGTACACAAAGAGACACCAGAAAACATACTACTTGGAAGGTTTTCTTTTAAAGTTTTCTAGAGAGAGGGAAAAAGAGAAGGAGAGGCTGAGACAAGGGTGTGTGCAGTAAGTTGCAAGTCCGTGTGTCAGGGTGTTACTGGGACAATAGAACTACATTATAAAACTTCTGAAAGATATTATGTTATGCTTTACACTTTGGCTTTTCTTATCATAATTTTGCACCATTTATACTTGTGATACATTGGAATCAATTCTAACATAGGTTATACCTAGTATGGCTCTCATAGAATGGTCATTTTTACCATTTCATAAAAATATGAGTATTCATATATATTTCCCTTGTATCCTGCCATAGTTTAATTTCATGCAAAGAAAATTTACCAATAATTTTTTTGATTAAAGTATATCTTTGCTGTGATGATTAGACACTTTCAATATTATATATGGAATAACAAATACTTTCTATGTAGGCTGGAAATGTGCCTCAGCTGGTGAGCTCTGGTTTGACTCTGCTCATCTGATGTGTGACGTCACATGTGTGTGATGCATGTTTGCCATCTGCTCATCTGATGTGTGATGTCACATGTGTGTGATGTATGTTTGCCAGTTTTGTTTTTTAATTGTCTTTGGGATCTTCTCTCATATTATCTAATTGTTGTTTAGATTTTTTTGCTATTTTATAAACTCTGATATACTTGAAAGAATGTTCTATAAAAGAAACCTGCTTCTGAGGCTGTGGATATAGCCCAATGGCAAAGCACTAGGTGGGTATAGCAAAGCTCTGAGTTCTAATGTCCAGCACTAAGAGAGAGAGAGAGGGGTCTTTCTGCCTCTTGCAGAAAGGCAACTCTACAGATTGAGAAGATATTAAATATACTTTTTAACAGTTCTTTCATAACAGTGAGATTATTCATGAGAAAAATTCCTTACTTTTATTACATATTAAAATCAATTCTGTCATTTAATTATTGATATATAATTTTATATATTATATATACTTTTTATAATATAATTATATATTGACTCACTTTCTTGCTTATAATTTTATATTACATTTCATATATTGTTTATATAAATATAATATACATTTATAATAATTTCCATAGATTCTGCCTTATGTGTACAAAGTTTTTTCACACACAATAAACACAAGTACATCCAGAAAATTTAACAACAGTATTAATAGATAGCATTTAAGCATTTAGTACAGAAAACTAGATTGTGTTTCACTTTATTTTTTGCCTTTATTTATTCAGAGAGGGCATGCACATACCACGTGCATCTGTGGGGGGTCAAAAAACAACTTACAGGATTCGGTTCTCTCCAGCAAACGTGTTCTGGGAATCAAACTATGGTAGGCTTTACCCACTGAACCAACCCACAGGCCCTGGAACTTAAGATTTAAGTGAATTATAAACATCTTACTGGTTTTAATATCATAATTAAACTCAGATTCTACTAGAACTTAGGATAGATGGTGAAAAGTGGCCGGCCCAAGCTAAAAAGCTAGTGCAATTACTAGCTCACACAGTTGTTAATCATTAGACAAGTACTATCAAAGATTTATTTATTTTCTTTTATGTGTATCTACCTAGTAAACATATGACCAGACAGAGTTAACAAGTTAGTAGGCCTACACTAATGAGAATAGTATGACGGTAAAATGTTATAAAATTTCTTGACAGTCAACTATGTAGGAAGTAAAATTATTAGATGTTTATATGATGAAGATATGGGGCCTATTGGCCAAAAGAGGACACCAAGTTGCCAGGAACTGCATTGAACTGCCGTGTGAGTGCAGGGACCTGAACCAGAGTCCCCTTGGTCAGTGCAGCAGGTGTTCTTAACTGCTGAGTCATCTCTGCAGCCCCACGCGAGGATAATTAAATAAACACTGCTCATTTGTGTGGCAGAGCTATCAAGTCACTGCACGAACAACACTGATCGAGTCCCCTGTAAATTTCCTTATCAGGGTATGGCATAGTTCTCATAGATTTTTCCATAAAACTTGGAGAGACGTGTTTAAATTAAACATTTCTCCTGCAGACAAAAAGCACCCACCTAATCAATAACCGCAAATTTTAAGAGCCAGGTTTTGGAGAAGCTATTTATTATCATTTTTACTGAATTTTGAATGGATACTGAAGTGCAGCATAATGATGCCAAGACCATCATCTTGTTAGGATTTCACAAGTCACTCTTGCATTCATAGGAAAGGTTTCAAATCTTCCTTAGTTAATGAGTAGGATACATTCAAAGCCAGACTGTGGGTCTGAATGGGAACTGGAGAACAGGCCCTTCTTCAACACTCCATTGTCTGTTCAGGTCAAGTCCTTTTGTGGCTCAGTCATCAATGGCTTACTGTCTTCCTGCCTCCTCATATTAATTTTGAAAGTCACCACTTTAAGTTTAAGGAGGTATAAAACTTGTCAAATGAACTAAAGGAATGTTCGACATCAAGCGGACATTTGTTTAATTGCATATTAAAAAAAAAATGCAAGTTTCCCACTCGGAGACCAAAAGCAAATTTTAGGTTCCATATAACTAGTCTGTGGCCACCCAAAATAGAATTTTCATGGGCATATGGGGAAGCACTCTGATTGACAGCTCTCGCCCTAAGTCCTGTGGGCTAAAGTAGAAACGGCTTCCAAAGGAGAGATGGATCAAGGCATTGAGATGAATGCAAGTCTACTGCCCGCTTTATCACAGGCATCTCTGAAGTAGCTCTGGTTCTAATTGAATGTTCTGGTTTGCCTGTTTTTTTGTGGTGAGCTAGTGTTCTCATATATTAATATGTCATGTTTAATTTAGTCATTCCCCTATAATTGATCATTAATTTTGTTCACTTCTGAACTTTCAGAACTCGGAATAAGCCACAGCACAGAGCAGGTCCTTGATAAATATTAACTGAATTTTCAAAATTACGGATTTAAAAGTTCAGTGGAAGAATGGGCGTGCAGGGAAACAGGGAGTTCTCCTTTACTATTTTACTCAAGTCTGACATCAGAAACTCAGCTATTTCATTCCAGATAAACAAAGTACCTTTACTACGCACAGCCTTTGTAATAAAAGACTGAAAATAATTGACAAACTGTGACAGGGCACAGAAACTGGCTTATTTATCATGATTATTTAAATAAGGTTACACAACAGACTGTTCTAGGCTAAGGAGTTCAAGGACATTAATACTCACAGATATTTTACTCAAAAAATAAAATTGCCTCTCCAACTCATTACTACGGGGTGTGGGGGAAGGCTAGTACTTTCCTACAGCCCAGTAAAGATACATGCACATACACAATCAACAAGTTAGCAGGCATGCATTAATAAGAGCGGTGTGACTTTGTTAAATGTTATAAATTTTACTAAGAGAGTCTACTATGCAGAAAGTAAAATTAGTATATATTTATAACATGAAGAGATGTCAGCCAAGTTGCCTTGCTTTAAGTAAATTTCAGCCTTTTTTGGCAAGGGCCCATCATTCCCAGTGCTATACAGATTCCATATTTCTATCCAGAAAATAACATGTTATCACTAAGTTCCAGCTACTTCAAACCTAAGTTACAGTGAAATGAGATCATAAATAGACAAGTTAGTTTACATCTTGAGAATTAGTTCACATCCAAACCAGATCTTGTGTTTCCTACTCTCAAAACACGTGTGAAAACTGTACAATTATCATAAACCTTAGCGAATTAAAGCAACAAGTAACATAATGTTTGTCAGCAGCCTTGATTTAAAAAAAAAAAAACAACTAAATACGATATAATTGGGATGGAATGAAAATGTAGTCGGTATGGAAGGAAATAGAAAAAGAATCTAGGATTTTCTTTGTCATTTCAATAACTGAACAGCTTAGAGTATTGACCTTAGAATACACGAAACATTTGCTTGCCAAAGAATAAAGTATCACACTTTCCTGCTCCTTATAACGCCATACAGTGAGAATAATCACTTGGCCTTAATCACGACTGGCCTACTACGTGCTCTTTCCTTACCTTGTGCCCTTGTCTTCCTGGCTCTCCGATGTCTCCTTTCGCCCCTTTATGGCCCTAATAAATATAAAAACCGATACAAAGAAATGAAGCTGCTCTGGGCTTGACACCAAAAATGGCCAGAAGGCTCATAAACTTGTTCTGCCTCCCTAAATCTGTGTTAAAATACTACAAAACAGATTATGCCACAAAGCTCAACTCAGCCTCGGTGACTTTATCGCACCATGCACACTGTGTGACTGACTTTTATGATAAGCATCAGCTTTAGGTAAGAGGAGAATTCTCTTCTAGACCAAGCGCTGCTTCTGCTATCCAGCTCGGCAACACAAGGCACTGGTACCTGCCTTCTCTCTCCTTGACCCTGCTCTCTCCTCAGGGTTAGGTCCAAAGGCTTCATTCAGTCACCTTCATTCAGTCGTCCTCAGCACCAGTAACTTAACCCTTTCAGAAGCTGCCCCAGCTATTCCTTGCTCTCTGGGGACCACTTTGAAACTTCTTCTGCCCCCACCCAACCCACCCATGGCCAGCTCCTTCCTGGTGCCCATCTGTGCCAATGGCCCCCAGGCTGGGACGGTGAGAGAAAGTTACCAAGTTAGCTCTGCTACAACTTTCGCCTCACTCTGGTCTTTTGTAAAAAGAAGCCTCTAATGCAGGCCTAAACCTCCCACAGTCAGGGAACCCACCAAAATGCAGTTAAAGAAAACTTTTTGAGAAACCATTTCACCTCAGGGCCTTCTAAATCATAACAGAACAGAACAGGAAGGGTCTGGAATTTCTCAGAATCGCCTTACACTCAGAGACTGGTAGGGAAAGCAATTTATCCCCAGGATTTGTTTTTAGTTTTTAGTTTTTGGGTTTTTTTCCCTAAATAGACTATTTTTTAAGTATCATAATGGCAAAGCGGGAGAAAAACACCTTCAGAAAAATGTATTCTATACAGTTTTCCCAATTTCTTTTTAACCAGAACATTGTCAAATTCACATATACAAAGTATGTATACACAGTCTTCCTCCACATCCCTACCACTATGTTCTCAGAGAAGCCAAGCATCTGGCCCCGGACTTCGCGTTTAAGTTTCCTGGCCCAGTCAGTGCATGCTATGGGCATTTCCCTCCTGAACTACAGACATTCTATAACCAAGCATATGCACCCCAGTAGGGGCCCATCAGGGTGAGTTACAGTTTCCAGGCTGAATTTGTACCACAGACAGAGAAAACAAAGACAGACTAAGGCCAGTGGTGAGGTGTTCCTCTCTTTCTATGAATATCATCCTCGTGAGGCTAGAATAACAAAATTATTCTTACCCTCATGCCTGGTAGGCCTGGATATCCAGAGCGACCGGGTGGGCAGGAATTGGGACACTGAGAGAAAGAAGGAAGGAGGGGGGGTAAGCTAGAGCACCTATTTTGTGACAAGATGGGATTTTTTTTCAAGGAGTTCAACCAACAAAACCCCAAAGCAATAATAATCATTAAATAACCCTGAATATCTGTCTTTTGCTTTTCTTTTAAATATAGATTGCAAAGCATTCACTAGATACCCTGCCATGTGCCCATCTTCTGCATGTTACATGTTAATGTTTTGTCATATTTATCTCAAATTTAATAAAAGAAGTGAAATTCTTGACAGTGGATCATACCATGGTCTTACTTGGTTTCTCCCTTTTACATTGAAGCAGTCCCATCCTGAGGTCACAGCCTTTCACCATGGAGACCAAAATTATACCACCAGCATTTGACTACTCGTCTAAACATAAAGCATCACCCCAAACCGGAAAACTCCAGTGAAAAATCACGCCACAGGCATAAAGCCAAAGGCTGAAAAAGGAACAACGATCCTTTGCTAGTGAGAAACCTAATGCAGCCTGAGACTACATAAGCCATCTGTCCTTAAGTCCCATGTGGCTCAACGGTGTAAGTTAAAATGAAACATGAAAGTCTAGTATATTCCAGTCAGATCATTTTAAAGGGAGATCATCAGAAGACTATGTAATCTTTAAATTAAAACTAGTGTTATGTACACATGTATAAAACACCATGATTAAATCCATTATTTTATATTAATATATGCTAATAAGAAAGAATTGCAAGCCATATTATATTAATAAGAAAAATCTTACCAATGGGTCTCCATCATGAAATCCAATTGTTCCCTAAAGTTAAGAATAAGATAGATGATTTATTCTAATTTATGAACAATAGAAATTTTCAATGTTCAGAACTATAAAAGAATATTAGTTTTATAAGATACAAGGGAAAAATAGAAATATATATGTTAGTGTTTGAAGACTTGATTGATGGGCAACACCTTCAAAGATACCTAAGTCTCGTCCCTAAGTGAGGTAGCTGGTTATTTGACTTCAGAGGCTAAATGACATAAAAATACAGACAAAATAAGGCACCCTGACAGGCAAATAAAAAACATTAGAGTATCACTCACTTAACTATTTTTCTTAGTTCTACCATAAAAATCTTAGCAAGAACTAATTTGCCCAAAAATGCTTCTTCTGCATGTCCAAGTTTTGAGCACATAAGAAATCGCAACTATTAAAAAGCTGCAAACAATTAAGATGTCTTCTGGAAAAAACCATCTTTTAGATTACTGTGGTTCCTCTATTGATTCTAAAATGAACCAGGCTCTGAGTGGATAAGAGAGAAAGAAAGGAAGAAAGAAAGAAAGAAAGAAAGAAAGAAAGAAAGAAAGGAAGAAAGAAGAGAGAAAGAGAAAGGCAGGAAGGAAGGAAGGAAGGAAGGAAGGAAAAGAGAAAGGGAGGAAGGAAGAAAGAAAGAAAGAAAGAAAGGAAGAAAGGAAGGAAGGAAGAGAGAAAGAAAGAAAAAGAAGGAAAGGAAGGAAAAAAGAAAGAAGAGACAGGAAGGAAGGAAGGAAGGGAGAGAGAGAAAGGGAGGAAGGAAGAAAGAAACAAAGAACAAACGAACAAACTGAAAAGAGTGGTAGGCATTTGGGAACTGGAAAGCAATGATTTAATTAATAGACACTTCCACATTTGTGTCTGCAGTTTCTTCAGCCCCCATTCTCCGATACAAAAGAAACTTGAACTGAAAATTACTTACACTAGGTCCTGGGGGTCCAGGAGGGCCAGGTGGTCCTCTTTTCCCAGGGTCACCCTAGGTCATTTCAAAATAGAGACACAGTAATTACACAAGGTTCAGAACATAGAGCATAAGACCAAGGAGTCGCGAGAGAATGGCATTACTCCATAGTATGGCTGAACTCAGACAGTCATTGACCAACCACCAAGCCCAAATGAAGGAATTCTGGCCTCACCAAGGTAGAAAACCAAAAAAGACACAGGGGAAAACATAAATCAACTATCCACAGGGTAATGATTCAACCCACTCAAAACACAAACCAGAAACCCCATGTATTGTTCTAGCTGGTCTACAGATGAACCTGAGTAGCCAGTGTCACAAGTGTCGTTCAGACAACTAAAGCAAAAGAGAGCTTATGTTCAGCCTGAAGCTGAGAGTGGAGGATCTATCTCTGCAAATCCATGTCTTGCTTCTGCAATCCACCCACCCTGATCTGTCACTGAATGCTTGCAAGGGACAGTAAAGCAAAGATAGCTAAATTCAAGTAAACCGTTCAGATGAAAGCGGGTGCAAGTTACTCTGGGTTTACTGTTGGAACCTTTTCCTTTTTACATAGAGTCAGGAGCATCATAATTATTCCATATATACAATCATTTGTATTCATTCGTTCATAACATATATGTAACTTTGCAACAGGAAACATAAATACGGAAGAAAGATACATGTGATCTGACCTCTTTCCTCAGTGAGCTTATAACTTCATGCCTTATCATAACATCAAGGCTTCAACATATTTAAATGTTTACAGAATATCACACGAAACATCTTTTATCAACAATTTTCTCAGTCAAGTTCACCTTCTTCCTGTTTACTTATAATTAAATTCTGATTATAATTTAATGCATGTATTCTAAATATGCATAGTGATAACTGGGCGCTCTTGTTTAATTTCATATAAATATTTTAACACAAAAGTCACTGGATCCCAACCCTAGATGAGAGCATAACAATGGATGACACCCCCTAACTTGACACTCCATCTGGAAGTCAGGAAGCAATGCTTAACTGAAATAAAATTCATCCATGCTCTGGAGTTTTCAGAGGAGATGGACAGTGGGGTAATCTGCCTTCACCAATAGCACCTTCTTTCAAATTATCAAAGTCAATCAAAGTGCACCAGGATACTCACAATAGGGCCTACACGGCCAAGTTCTCCAGGAAGTCCTGTGGTCCCAGGAGGACCCTGAAGTCAACAAACCAAAGGGACAAACTGATTTATGCATACGTTTACAGTCTATCACAAATGCCATCAAAGATGATAGATAACAGGCCTACAATTATCTATTTTTGCTAGTACTGGCTTGCAGTGAAACAATAATTTATTTAACAAAACTTTAATTACTTTACAAGAAACAGAAATTTCCTAAATTGGTAATTTTCCTATTTGGTATCCCTATTTGGCAGAATAGGGGTCTTGCCATTAGGAGTTATGTAACATTATATAGACGAGTCTGTATGCCCCACTGGTTAGAGCAGCAGATACAGGGTTGGGTCAAACTTTTAGAAATAGAATAGTTTCTAGAATTTGTAGAACTAAACCATGAAACAATACTTACAGGGGGTCCTGGAATACCACGACCCTAAAAGATCAAAATAAGAATGGTTATGGCTTGTGGCCTAAATGCCATAGAAACATAGTCAGAGACATGGCTCAGTCCACAGGAGCTGATACACTCCCACTGTGTAAGCAAAGGCTGATGCTCATGGAAAGAAAACCCTGGATGGAGGAAGCAACATCACTCTGCCTCAGATGAAGCCAGAAGCCTGTTTCTGGTCCTCAAGCCTTCCTTTGACTCTATGCTGCCCAGTACTGTTTCACTAAGGATTTTAAACTGAATGAAATTCAAAGTAAAGAATCCATGTGTGCTCACCCTCCCGCACAGAAGTGAAGAAGCTGTGTATGCTCGGCCTCACTCAGTGAGGCACATCACAACAAGGTAAGTAAAAGATTTTCTTCATCTGTATAAGAAATCTACATTAAAGACAACACAGCATTATGGGTTTGTAATAAAGTCATAGGCGCAGAAAGGCAAAGAGGTAATTTTTGTAGAGATACATCCCCTTTGGACTAGAGAGATGGCTCCTTGGTTACAAGTGCCAAGTGCCCTTCGAAAGGACGGTGAGCTCTGTTCCCAGCACTGACATCAAGTGGCTTGCACCATCTGCAATGGAAATCCCAAGGAATGCAAGGCTCGGGCTTCCAAGGCATTTCCATGTACATAATACACATGAACTCATGCAGGCTCGTGCATACATAAATAAAAAGTAAAATTGTTAAAATAAATTTATTTTCTCTTTTAACAGGTATGCTTATATTTCCACATACTAAGTATAATAGATATTTAAATTAATTTGGTATCATTCCTGAAATAACTTCCGATGGGATTTTTATGGGATGTGCTATTTGGTTTTAAAGCTCCTCATTTTACCTCCCTTCCCTCTGTTCTTTGCATCCCGTGTTCAAACCAGAATATACATAGTTACAGGTTGAAGCCACATTTTGCCTATCCATCCCATCTCCAGTCCCAACACAGACAGTAGTCTACAACAATCTCCAACAAGCAGAAAATCAGATATAACTGATGCAGCAAGTGAATTCAGTCTCTGAAAGTGTTTTAATTAGGGTATCTATTACTGAGACAAAACACCAAAACCAAAAAAATCAAGTTAGAGAAGGAGGGTTTATTCAGCATATAATTCCACATTGCTGCTCATCAACAAAAGATGTCAGGACAGGAACTCAAACTAGGAAAAAACTGTAGGCAGGAGCTGATGCAGAGGCCCTGGAGGGGTACTGCTTACTGGCTTGCTCCTTTTGGCTTGCTCAGCCTGCTTTCTTATAGAAGCCAGGACAATGAGCCAGGAATGGCAGCGCCGACCATGAGCTGGGCTTTCTTCATTGATCACTAATTGAGAAAATGCCTTTATAGCTGGATCTCATGGAGGCATTTCCTCAACTGAGGCTCCTTCCTCTCTAGCTTGTGTCAAGTTGACACACAAAACCAGTTAGCACAGAAGAAACACAAGCATCGGGGTTCTTTGTTTTGCTTTTAAGTGACGAATCCTAGATTTTATATAGATCCATGCAATCGTGTTTGTACACTCGATCTAAAAGCAGAAGCGTAACTGTCTCGGGAGCCAATAGAAAGGGAAGGGTGGGTGATAGGAAGCAGAACGGCCAGTCAAGAGGGGAGAGGACACAGGCTAATGGCAGCAGCCAAGAGGGCCAAGAGCAAGCAAGAAAGGAGAAGCGAGCCTAGAAAGCACACACGCACACACACACACGCGCGCACACACACACGCACGCACACACACACACACACACGCGCGCACACACGCACGCACGCACACACGCACGCACACAACACTGCACTTCCCCGTTGAGCAGTGCAGGGCCGAGGTGAGTAGTAAGATAGCTTATTGGTTGAGGATTTATCAGGTATATCAGCTGTGAGTGGCATGATGCATGACGGAGATTTAAATTATTAGACCACACTTGGATCCTTGCTGTTATTGCTCAAGGTATGTTTTCTGGCATTGAGACAGAACCAACAGCTGCAGCTAGGCAATGTGGCTCACATCTATAATCCCAACCCTCAGGAGGCTGAGGCAGAAGGATAATTAAGAGACTGGAGCTATCTTGGACTACATGGTAAACGCCAAATCAGCCTGGGCTAGAGGATCCGACTCCTTCTGTCTCAAAATTAAATTACATGAAGAAATCTCACCTGATATGGACATGTATTTTATTCCATACATTTAAACTTTTCTACTCACAATAGGTACACTCATATATACCTACTATATATGCTTATATAACTGGATAAGTCATATGTCCTTTGCCATGTGTATTATGTGGAAAACTGCATTACATTTTTCTTCACAAGGGCAGAATTTTACCTAAAGATGGACTTTCAGTTTTGTTGCTTTACTGTCTAAAATACTTACTGGAAATCCACGAGACCCAGGCACACCAGGTTCTCCCTAAAAAAATAAAATAAAATAAAAATGGCTTCACTGTAGTATTTGTAGCATATGTAGTTTTGTAGCACAAATATGGATATGCAAATTGAATTGATACTAAAATCATTAGTATAGTCCACCTGATGCTCAGCATTTCTGTTGATCTTGAAAATCAAGTGCCTTCCTTTGAGGATGTTTTTGTTGGCATTTGAGAACACTATACAAGTAAGGCCAGGTGGCTAACTTACTTTTTGTCCCCTTGGTCCAACAGAGCCAGGAGATCCATCAGGTCCTGTTAATCCCTAGTGAAGCAAGGAAATAATGTCAGTGCTATCATAACAGCCCTAGAAAAAACACTAGGCAGAAAGGTTTTATTTTACCAGTTATATGTAGGTTGGTTACCCATGGATAATGCAAGTATTTATAAAGTAATACTTCCCAATAGATCCTTCTTTTAAAACATTTTCCATGGGCTCTGCTTTTGACTTCTCTTCTGTTGCAAATTTGACAATTTGGTAACTGCACTGTGAAAGGTTCAATAATTTAGTGGGATTTTTACATCTCTGCCCTGAGAAAATACTATGTAACAGTTACAGTGATCTCCAGTTGAGCCGATGGACATTTACTCCACTCTTTTGCCAGATTTATGAATCTACTTTACTACACTTACAAAATAAAATATTGTGTCTTTCTCGATATGGGGTGATAATGTCTTGAAAGCTAATGCAATGTTTTCTTAATGTGAAATAAATATAAATAATTTAAAACCTCCAGCCCTTTTGAAACAATACAATAACTTAGTGAAGAATGCTAACTTTTAATGTAAAAAAAAAAACTTGAAAACATTTTTCTCAGTGAAAACATGTAACAATGTGTACTACCTACTATGCATAGCTTAAGCCTAGTATATTTGTCTAGCCATCATAGTTCATGCTAAGATGTATTAGATGTGTTTCCTATCCATTTTATTATTTCTAGTAATACTTAATTTCATCATCTTCTTCAATTACAGGCGGATCCGGAGGCATGATAGCAAACCAAATCTAGATATTAACCAGAGGGTGACACACCTTGGCCTCCTCAGATTTCTTCAATGCCTGGCCAATTTCATGAACATTGACCTTTCAGAATATTGTCTTAATCAACTACTCCTCCTATAAAACGTCTCTGAGGGGTGCAGGTTTTGTCCATTCAAAGAAGGAAAAGCATTTATCATCATGCCTGTATAGCATCCCATAGTTTACATAATTCCACTTCTTCTCCCTGTCTTATTTGGGTCTTATGAGAATAAAATACCATTTACAGAGCTTTCTGAGCATCCTGAAGCAAACAGCACCTGCAATAATCCCACTATTGATTATTATCTATAATAGTAACATAGTTGTCCTTTGGGTACAAGGTTATAGTCAGGTTCCAGCATCTCTATTCTGTATGACCACAGAAGAAACAAAGATTCAGTTTTGATAGGTTGAGAGAGGAGGGGCTGGAGATAGGTGAACACACACAGCATGCACAATTTTCAAAATCCAATTTGCAATAAAACTCTCTAAATCTAATTTCAAAGATATTACAGAGGAGAAATCTCTCCAATGGCAGGGAGAATTGCCTTCATATGAATGCTTATGCAGACGGAGCTCCATATAGAATAATATTGGAGCGGTGATGTGAGCCTTCACACCAGCATTCATCAGGGAATACCTGTCCTTGCTGCTCTGTTTCCTGTTTCCTGCCAGCCTCCCTGCAGCTCAGCTGAGGACAACAAGGCAAACTACTAGAAGCACAGCTGTGATACAAATCTACCAGAAGCCCATTGCACATGGGAAAAACGGTGCTGCTCTTGGATCCTGACAAACAACTCCTCCAACAGTCATTTTCTTAAACATCCCCAAAAAGGTAGGTTTCACAGTGAAACAAAGAGCAGAAGGCAGAGAAATTGGAAAGAGATCAAGGTCCCCAAGTTCACTGTCAAAACAGCTCTTCCAAGGTTTTCCGATGTGTTTTATTCCCCAGGCTCTGGGCAGAGTGGATGGTACATTCTGAGGGGGTTACTGCTCATTGTCCTCAGAAGGTCTTTTCTCAGTTACAGTGAAAGGCTTTAACATCAACTCAATGAGAGGGGAGTAAGGAAACTCCCTGGCTGCGGAAGTCACACATGGCTCTGATTCAAAGGCTGAAGGTGCTTAAAGTACTTACACACAATCACTGGATGTCTATTGTAAGTGATTTTCAACACTTATTGTATTATGTATCATTCTTCCTAGTTGGTAACATGGGGACTAAAACATCCACTATTGCTCTTCTCCTCTATTCTTCCCAAACACTCATCTATTAAGAAGATGAGGCCCAGCACATTCGGGTGGTATGACCGTAGATGGATTAAGAACCTCATCTGTATCTCCTGAGTTGCCTAAAATGAATTCAATAAATACAAAAGTCTCCATGGTCCTAGCAGCTACATAACTCTGGATCTCTGAGGAAATTATTTGTCCTTATAATTTTTTCATTTTCCTTTTCATGGGAAAATAACATTAGAATGATCTACTTTCTAGGTTATGATAAAGCCAAAGGGAGTAATATCTGAGACGGGTCTTGAGGGAAATACTCCAAGCATATGAAAAGGCCACAGTTAAGTTCTCTCAGATCTACAGAGTGTTAAAACACTGGTGAATGTGTGCATGGAGTTTCTCCCTTTTCCCACCTCTCTTTCCCTCTGTCTTTTGCTTTCTTCTTCTGCCCTGGGTTTCTTCTTATGGACCATTTCAGAGTCACAGTGATGCTCTGAGAAGCATGTACAGCTTCTGAAATTGTTAATGTCTCTTTTGTACTATGGAGCTATCAATATAGACAAAGAAGGACCATGTAATTGTTTTCCTGTTCCACTACAAAATTCAGAGTGCATTCATGTGTGTATCTAATGGGAACATAATGTTAAGAAAGAAAGAAAAGGGATTGCTTGTGATTCGAAAAAATTTTTTTAAAGCAGTTAAGCAAGTTACAAAAGCACCATTGAACTGAGGAACAAGCTGGGCCCATGGTGCATGCCTCTAATTCTAGCACTTGAGGCAGGATTTTGAGGCCCAGGCCCAGCTGGGTTACCCAGCAAGATCTTATATACATAAACAGACAGACTGAGGGGCAGTGAAGTCCAGCATTCTGCCTGAATTAAGTTGAAGTTCAACAGGAAGACAATATTTTAGATGAATGGTTTATGTTCCAACTACAATCTTTGAAATTTAGTCAGAAATGTTCTCTCCCTCCAAAACAAAAGGCTGGCTGAAGTTCCAAAGAAAAGTAGAAAGTCAGCTTATATTACATTAGGACTTACCTAGTGGCCTGTAGTTATCAGATATGAGCTGAGAATTTCAAATAATTCAATCTCAAAGGCCTCAATAGCCAATAAATTACATAATCTCATTTGTAATGCCCAAACCTGAGTTGATATTATCTACATGTTAATCTACAGGTGCTTATGCACTGCCATTGAAAATCCACAAAAAATAAAAAATAAATAAAAAAGAAACAGAAACTTAAACTAGAAGCTTAAGTCTTTGTAAGCAAAGTCTGTCTCCTGAAACACTAAATAATACAGAAATACACACCCTCACCAAGTTAATGGCAGCAGAAGAGGCTTGTCTGAGTAACAGCTAAAGTGCAGCTGGCTTGTTCTCTCAAAACAATGGAGCTTTTTAAAAACTTGCAAAAATTCTTGGAAATAACAGGTGTGTGTTTTGGAGTGCATTCTTTCTTTAGAAAAGCCTCTAGGTTTTGCAAAAACAAGAGATGGTTTGGGGGGTGACTTTAAGGAACCCTGGAAAACAAATACCATCTCTTTCCAACCCAGAGACAAAACTCAGGTTCTGAGGAAGGACCAAAGCAACAATGAGCAGTGTGCACAGAGAGAGGAGATGCTGAGAAGGCCAAGCTCACTGCACAGAGAGAGGAGATGCTGAGAAAGCCAAGCTCACTGCCCTCTGGAGAAATATCATTTCCCATATAGCTGGGCATCTGAATGTCTTCCCAAACTGACTTTTAACTTCCCATTTCCCAAGCTGATTTTTAATGTCTTGTTTATCTGTGCTGAGCATTTCCTGCCCCTACTATATCCAAACACACCTGTCACTCACTTTGAGCAAATTTTCATCTTCTTTATATTACTGGGAATTGAAATACTTTGTTTTTTCCATCACTCACCCTGTTTTCTGGTGGTAGTGTTCTTTTTTCAATGTTTAAATTATTTTCTTATTCTGTGTGTATTGGGTATTTTGCCTATATGTGTACCCATGCACCATATTCGTTCAGTTTCCCAGAGAGCAGAAGAGACCCTCAGGTCCCCGGGATGACTGTGAGCTGCCCTGTGCGTGCTGGGGATTGAACTCTCATCCTCAGGAAGAGCAGTGCTCTTCCCTCCCTCCAACTCTTCTTTTGTAATTAATCCAGGGAGTACCAAGGAAAACCAAGCTTACCCACTGTGAGACCTAACCATTCACCCACATCCTCCCTATGCAGGCAGTGACCAGTGACGGTGACAGTTTATAGGCTGAACAGAGAGTGACTGGAACCATGAGGTCAACCTTCACAGGACATTTTGCAGTGTTTCTCTCCCTCCCCCCTCCCCTCTCCCCGTGTTTCTCTCTCTCTCTCTCTCTCTCTCTCTCTCTCTCTCTCTCTCTCTCACACACACACACACACACACACACACACACACACACACACACACGAACGAGAGAGACACGAGCACTCTCTCTCTATACTCACATCAGCCCCTGGTGTGCCTGGCTTGCCTGGTGCTCCTGGCTTACCCAGGTCTCCAGGAGGACCCTGAGCAGCAGGGAGAGAAAATGAAGCAAAGTTGAGACTCTTCAAACACACACATCTACAAAACACATCTTAAGGGAAAAAACTCAGTGCCATGACACCAATCAACTTACCGGCGGTCCGGGGGGACCCTTTGGACCTCGGTCACCCTGGAGACATAGAGAAAAGAGTATAAGTCATACATATGAGTAGCTGGGGTCCTACGGGAGAGTCTTGGGCATGCATACCAAGAAGGTGTTGGCAGGAGGCAGGATGAGGGTCTAAAGATAGAAGCTGCTGCCCCAAGGAGCTACGGGCACAGAACTAGTCTCTTCTCTAACAACCCCCGGACTATAGTATCAAATTTAGAACTTTCACTACCATTTAGTCTTAGCTCTAAGACAGTGACAGGGAGGGGGCCACCTGGCCCTTTCTAAGAACTCATCCAAAGCTGAAGAAGTAGTAGGAAGGGGCTGGGTTAGAGAACAAGAGACATACAAACTTACATCAATGCCATCTATGCCTGGAACTCCAGGAGGCCCGGGAGGCCCTGGAGGCCCCTGCTCACCCGGAGGGCCTCTCTGCCAAAAGCAATGCACAGGGGTTAGTGGAGAAGAATGTGTATCCAGAGGAAAAATAGAAGGGCCTTATTCCCTAAAACACACACACACACACACACACACACACACACACACACACACACACACATACCAGGAAGGATACCTCTCTATGGAAGATAATACGGTTTTGAAGGAAAATGTAGTGTTTCCACATTCTAGTAGGTAAACTGTCCAAGGTAGAGTAGAAGTGATGTCTTTAAATGGAAGGGGAACTCACTGGGCCTCGCCTATTCAGAATACATTAAAGAGAAGGGGATATCTAATGTCCACTTTTGGCCAAAGGGAGTTAAGAAATAAGTATCAGGATCATGTGATACCTCCACTGCCGATCAGTCATTTGTCTCAAATCGAGCAGGTAAGACTGAATTGAAGCAGCTCCAGGACAAACAGTTACTTTACCACTGCAAGCCTTTCTTTGTGCAGTAAACTGGGAGCAGGGTTGGTGGGGGGCGGGTGGGGAGAGGGGAGCAGGGCGGTAGGTTTGGGAGGTATCAGGCAGAGGAGCCTTGAATTCAGGAGCCTGACCCCATTTCACTTCCACCAGCAATGAGCTCCCTGACAAGAGGTCTTTGCACCTCGCTTCAAAAGCTACACAAATTTCAAACAGACCCTTAGCTTGTGAGCCCTTGTGTCGCTTGCAGACGGCTGTTTTGACAGGTCTGCAGGGAATACTGGCGCCTGAAACAGTATAAACATGTTGCTTTAGGGAACATTTTTTTCTCCCCCCTCTGCTTCTAGATGGAGGAGGAGGGAGGAAGGGGGAGAGGGACAGGGAGAGGGAAAGGCTGCTTTAATCAGGAAAGACTTTGTTTTCCTGAACTCCAAGGACCAGACAGGTTACAATGGGATCTCTGTAAGTGAAACCTCAAACCTCTCCTGGCCTCCCTGCCTGACTGCTTCACTTGGCCTTGCCAGGAGCCAGGGGACGAGGGGGGCGGGAGAAGTTGCTGGAGTTCTGTTGGGATCCAGGGCTGCAGGCTTCAGTCCTAAATCGCTAGCAGGATCTCCAGGTTTAGTGGTTTTTCTCCAGCGGCAGAAGGTGGAGAAAGCTCTCCTGAACTTTTGAGTGTGACCCGTGGTTGAGGGAAGAAGTAACCAACAAGAATAAACAGCAACATCAACGAAGATGTAGGCTAATATGTAAGCAGTAGGCTTGAATCATAGGCTACCCCGAGTACCGTGCCATTAGTGTTAGAGTCCAAGTAGAGAAATAGCCCATTTTTCCCACTTCGATGGCTCATCAGAGGCTCCCAATCAGACCCTACTTGCTAGAGGCGCTTCACGCTGCAGGGCTGCTGGCCCAAGAGCCCTGAGGGAGCTCCGTGGCTTCTCACACCCAGGACAGCTTCACCACCACCTACTTTTCCTGTCACATGCTTGGGAAACGGAGTGTTTTCATTTTTCCCCCACAGCTTACCTCCTCGGTGGTCTGGCTGGTCTGCAGACAAAAAAGATGAAGAGAAATAAGGTGCCCAGCAAACTCGCACACAACTTACTTGAGCAGCACACAAGCGGAGCCCAGACAGCATCAGTGACAACCCAAGTGCTCCTCGTCCCCAGGCAGCCCAGGCCATCCCTGTTGCTCTCCGCCAATCCTCTGGCCTGGCTCTGCAGCCTGATGCCCTCTAGACTTCTAGACCCCACCAAGTGCATAAAGTAGCACCTGGACCTCCAAATCCACCCCGGGTACTAGTTGCAAAGGTGCCTGGCCAAGGGGACCTGGGTTCCTTCTCTTTATGAATGGCCCTGGAGAGGGTCCTGGGGATTGGAGGAGAGCTAACAGGCCTGGGAGGAGGGATAGAATGACAACAGTCCCAGTTAACCCTTTCCTGGCAGCTGCACCAAGATCTAAAGGCACAGGGCTTCCTCCAGCCCGCCCTCATCAGTGTAGCCTCTGGCTGTCCCTAGAGCCTACCAAGGGTATGTACCCTACAGGGGAGCAGAACCCCCCAGTGCTCCTGCAGAGACACTTCAGAGTGGTAATGGTAAGCCACCAAAGGAAGTACCAGACACAGGTCTGCCAGTGGTGGTTCCTACAGCCAAGTTGCAAGAAGGACTGGTGTTTCTTTAATTCCAAGCTAGTCAGTAAAGCAAAGATCTACTCCAGGGAAAGAGATTCACAGAATACCTGCAGGTCATGACTAGACCTTGACTTAGGGAGAAGTGTTTGCAGGGGGTTCGAGGACTCACTGTGATTCTGACTGGCAGCTCATGACACGTTTCTCTCCTGGGTCTCAGGGGGTCACAATGGATCAGCATCCACTGGAGTTCAAACTGGCGAAAAACAATAGAGAGCAGGTTACAGGTTACGTACAAAGGAGTGTTGTTGTTGTTGTTTTTGTTGTTGTTGTTTGTTGTTGTCATTGTTGTTTAATATGGTCTATAATCCTTAACAGAATAGAAGCCCTTTGAACTTACTGTGCTCAGTGAAGCACAGCCCCTTACTTTTTCCTGAGTACATTCTAACAGAGATGGCTGGAAGCCTTCCCAAATTCCTCTGCGTTGATGGAAGATGCCTTCCTTGTGATTCACCCCAGAGTAGCCCTAACCTGGAAACAGACCACTGGCACTGACTTCTTCCTATTTCTGTTCTCACCGCAACCTCCAGAACTCAATGCTATTAAAATGTGGTACACAGAGAACAAGGAAGTGTCCAAAACACAAGCCAGGAAGTGTCAGCACATGCCATAGGAAGCAGGCCTACTCCCTCCATGAGAAATACTCATGCTAAAACTTCACCTGGGAGATTAGAGACAGACATAGCAAGAGGTCACCATAGAGACCACAAATGGAAGAAAGAAAATTTAGTCCTGAAGGAAACACCCTCCATGGAGCAGTAGAGAAATCTAGAACTTGACAGTGGTGGGAGGGGTGCTCAAATTTATTTAAATATTGGATACTATTGTTCATTATTTGAAGAGGGATAAACTTCCAAAGACTTAAAATCCAGTTCAAATAGCATCCAATACTCTCAGTAGGGTGTTAGGAGAGGAAAATTAAAGCAAGAAGGGAAACAGAGGGAGCCAAGAGTTATCAGGTCTAAATCTGAAGAAACCCTTGAATGGCAAGGCAAAGAGAACGTGCATATCCCACCAGAAGCCATGCTGGATCATCTTCTAGGGAGGCAGATTCCATGATATGCGATGGAAATTAGGTCTGTATTTTTTGGCCTTAGCAGGCAATTAGGTGACCAGGTCTCAAATCTAAATACTGCCACTTTCTTTCAGCCCACGGTGATTTCCATTCCTTCCCGCCTGCCAAATGGACCAGCTCTAGAAAGATATGAGCTGCACTTCTGCCAGCTCTAAAAACATATGAGATACAGGGCCAGGCATTGGTGGCACACGCCTTTAATCCCAGCACTTGGGAAGCAGAGGCAGGCAGATTTCTGAGTTCAAGGCCAGCCTGGTCTACAGAAAGAGTTCCAGGACAGCCAGGGCTACACAGAGAAACCATGGGGGGGTAGGGGGGTGGAAGATATGAGATACACTTCTGCCAACTCTAGAAAGATATGAGATACATGTTTGCCATTGCTGTGGACACCTCCGGAGTTGGTACTGGATAGAAAATGGATGCTGAGACATACCAAAACAAAGTTCTTCGTTTCTAATAAATGCAGGAAGAGTCAAGCCAAAGGTGAACATCTCTCTTAGAAGGGAACAAAAGAAACAAGAAGTTCAGTGAAATAAAAACCCTGAGCTGCTATCAGGGCATACTTTTTAAGATGGAAAATTATCTATAGGCTGTGGAGCACTGTGCTGTACTGACTTTACAGTAGAACACAGGCGTCCCTCAACAGATTCACCCAGCTACACAGCCTCTTAGAGTTAAATCATTTCAGCCAAATACTACTTTTACCAGACTCATCTTGTTTACTGGGAAGAAAAGAACTGTTTGAGTTTTATTTTAAATTGTAGTAGAAAGCCGGGTAGTGGTGAAGCATGCCTTTAATCCCAGCACTTGGGAGGCAGAGGCAGGGAGATTTCTGAGTTTGAGGCCAGCCTGATCTACAGAGTGAGTTCCAGGACAGCCAGGGCTATACAGAGAAACCCTGTCTCAAAAAAAAAAAAAAAAAAAAGCAGTAGAAGTTTTAAATGGAAGATAGAAATTGGAATAGGAATGAATTTTTACTTAATGACAGTGGAATACATGTCACCTAAGGCTGGGGTGACTGATAAAGTGAGACAAGGGAGTCAACTCATTACAGTAGGTCACATAGCTAGGAAAGGGCAGAGGATTTCTAAATTTTCCTAAATAATAATTTGTCTACTATACCTCCCAACATTTCTGACTAACGCACACTAGCTCCATAGTGTGTTGTGTTTCTGATACAGGTAACCAATGCATTTGCCAACTGAGCATCTATGTTAAAGAGGGATAGAAAAGAAAAGGAGAAATTAAAACTCAGTACACTCGCTCCTACTGTTTTCTAGAACCTCTCGAGCTGGACTAAGCAGCTTTCATTAGGATTCAAAACTATCCCCATCTTGTGTGCTCATTATAGAAACACACCTAGGAACATCCTCTAAAAATCAACAGCTGTGTCTCTACGCAGTGACAGATTCACATGTGTGACAACATAGCACATGGAAAAGAGAATTATCATTCCTTTTCCCCAATAACCACATAAGAACTTAACCAGAATTTGAAAAGATATATTCCTCATTACTAATCTTCAAAATAAAAGATGACTTCACTCAATTTTATTCACTAAATCTTGTGTGAACTGGCAATTCAAACTAGGTATTCACTATGGGTGCATGAAATTTCCATTTTGAAAAGTGATTCACCCTGATAAACATTAATTATATGGCTATCCAGGAAACCTAAATCCTTTGTTTAGATAGTTCATCAAAGTTACTTATTACAAATGTGAAGTACTTCATTAAGCTGTCACCTCAAAAAAATGTAATGCTCTCTGACTAAATTGGTGCATCCGATTAAATATGCAGAAAATGCAATTGTGGCACAAAAAAAAAAAATGGGGAAGTGAAATGTATTTCATCTGTGAATACAAGCTGGGCTATTCAAAGTACCACATAGATCAAGGGTTTCCGAACACATCTGCGTATTCCCATAAACACCACCTACGCACTAATAATCATCTATACAACAGCCATTTTTTGGCATGCAATGTGAATTTCAATTTGCATGCTAATTATTTTGAAGGAAGATTGGCAGAGTGCTTTTGTAAAAGTCACTTTCATTATACAGCTAAAGTGCTGATTTCCACATTTCTCATTTTCATACCTGGGATCCTTTTTGCTCTTTGAATATTCACTGACAAAATATATGTGACAAATATTTTAATTTACTCCTTCAGTCAACATGGTTTTAAAAAAAAAAAAATACCAGGATAAAGCAAACACTGTGGAAATGGTCTCTGAAAGCCAGGTAGTCCCCTCTCCACAGTCCACAGTCTATAAGGGGAGAAAAATGTGAGCCGAGAAACAGAATCTTCTAAAAATCTACTAAGTAGAGAACAATGCTTAATAGAACACAACAGGAAACACCATCTTTTCTACCTCCTTCGCTCAAGGAAAATGGACTGTTGTGAGTGGGAAGTCCTCAAATTTGTCCAGATTTGGCCATCTCTACAAACCTTAAGCCAACTTCATTTCTGAAGCTAGGGTAAGGCTCAGGGAATGCTATTAGTGTTGAGGCCCAGATCCCAACATTCTTGTCTTTGTTTTGCTGGGCCATTGAGAAAAATCAAGTATTTGAACACATCTCCAGATTACTTAGAATGGCACAAGTTTTGATTTTTATAAACTGAATTATTTTTATAATTTGGTAGTATTGAGCACCTAGGCTCATTTTTGCTATCAAGCTTGAATCTTCATTAAGCTGTCTAGTCAATGACAAATAGTATTTATGACCAGTAAAAAGTAAGAATACTTAATTTTTTTGTCCAGTCAATAACAACAACAACAATAAAATACAGAGGTCTCAGATTTTATCCTGATTTGCCACTTTTGATGAGTCATTGGCTTTTCCTGTCATCAAGAAGAAATCTCTGCAGATGACACTTGCTGGGAATGTTAACAGGAAACTCTGCACTGCCTCAGAATCAAGAGAAAGTGGCAAACATGGAGTTGGCACACTGAGAACATATTCATTTATTAAATTGTGTGCTTGAAGATAAATATTATTTAAGACTATATATGTGCTTTAAAAATGTGTTTAGCAATAAATACTAAAGCCCTTGAAATGGTAACATTTTTTTCTGGTAAAGCCATTATGTACCACGTCATATGTGAATAGGTCCAAACAGCAATTGCTATTTTCACAGAGAGATGAGAGGATAGAGAGGGTTCTAAGGAGAGGGAAGGGGACACACACAAGGGTTAGGCCTATGCAGGGGAGGACCCACATTAGCTGGGGCAGAGTACACAGAGGGGTTTTCTCAGTATGGACTCAAGAATTTCAATACTTTGGTTTTTTTCTTCTCTGGATAGATATGGTAAGAAGTGGGCGGATTTAGATGCTCATTTCATGAAGATTTGGTTGAGCACACATGCTTGATACTTCAGGCAGGGAGCTATTATAGGGGGCTTCAAGAAGTACTGCATGCTGAGCCATGACGATGCATCCTGAGGTATCTGCCAAATGGAACCAAATTCCTCTCCTCCATCGGTTCTGCTTTCTACTTCTCTTTATACAAAACTCAGAACACTGTCTTCCTCAGTCTCTAATTCCTCTCCTCACTTTCTCTTGAATCCTTTCCAACTAAGTTTTCATTCCAATGAGCCATGGGTATTTGATTCATTCACTGGTCTCTCAAACCAACAGCCAACTGTCAGTCTCTACCTCATGTGACCTATCCAGCCTTTGAAACACTTGTTACATCCACATTAAATAAGTCCTTCTCAACTCTTGAGACACAACAATCCCGTTTCACTTATCAGTCATACACTCTTCCTTTTTAAATAAATTTTCCACGTTGTGGCAATAATCCTTGCTCCCAGGAAGTAAGCCTTCAACACCACACTTAGGACTTGACTTCATGGCTTTCATAATACATAAACATAAACGTTCGCAACTTCCAGAGTTGGGCTCCTGGATGATCCTCCCCCTTAAGCTCCAAGAGCTCACACCTAATTGCCTGCCCAGCATCTTTTCTTAGATGCCGAATGATGTGGTCTCATCAGCTATTTCTCATGTCCTCTTCTAGTCATCAGGCAATACCAATACCTGTCCCTTGTCAGTGATATTCTCTCTTCCTGGGATCTTCCGCTCTAAGATATGTCCAGGCTCAGTTCGTTCAAGCTGTCTCAAAAGCGTTTACTTCTGAATGAGTCCCACTTCAACTTCCTACTTCGTTCTCCCTGGTAACATTTATGAGTTCCTGGTATACTCCTAACTATTCAGCCTCTCCCCAGAATGTAAGCTCCATTTGGGCATTAACTTTTGTGTTTCTTAGTCATATAAAATATGCCAGTAACTTAAAAATAGCTGTTGACTTAATGACAGAACACAAGAACTACACACTGCTTAAATCTCTAAAACTGTAACTTCTTACATTTCTCAAATACCAGAAGTGCTGATCATGACATCCAAACTTATTTTCCCAGGTTATTGTGCATGATATGTGCATTGTATTCATGTTTGTAGGTTAACATGACTCAATGCTACAGAGTAAAGAAGACAGATAGCTCTTCCATCCACAGTTCTGCCAGCTCTGGCATTTTTCTCTGAATCTGATGAAAAGAAATCAGAGCAAGGCATCAGAGATACACTCCTCAAGGCATCAAATTTGTCATGTTCTATGTTGATTTATTGGGAGTACACACAGGTAAAGAGAAGAAGGATTTGAGTTATATATGGAGAAAGTCACATAAACTTTCATCCTCCCTCAAACAAGACCAAACTCCCAACACGCATCCCTGAAAGGAGAGAAAGGCTAACTTTGTTTTCTAATAGAGCTGTACCAAATAAGTCTCCTAGGCAATCAGGCTGTCAACAAACACTAAAGAAGTTGTCATAAAATAGCATGCTTGTGTGGTAAGCTGCCAAGAAACTGTTTTGCAATGGGATAAATGGCATCCTAAAATACAGGCATGAGGAGAATAAGAAACTAGAAATTTATTGTTTTAAAGTCACAAGTAACAAACTTAAAAGACATGCATAGGGAAAAAAATATAAAATGCTCTGAGCCCAGTAAATAACTATAAATGATAAGAATGTGATTGAATTGTGGAACACATGAGCGCCCAGGAAAGCTTCTTTTTCCAATTTAGAAGAAACACAAGATAGGATAGATGGGCAAAGGCACAAATGGCCACAGTGTGAGTCTTTTAACATTGGTGATCCATCAAATGCCTAGGCTCCATTTTTATTATGCAGTGCTTATACCTACCTCTGATGGCTGATAATGCCTGCAGAAAGGACATTTTGCTTTTGGTTTACTTACTAAAGAAAAGCAAGTGTTGACCCCAAAACAAATATCTCATAAATAGAAAGTGTGGAAGATTAGAATTAACCCAATCATATTCAGAAAATACTTTTAAATAATATGCATCCCTTTCTGGTTTCGGACTATTTCATGTTATTATTTTTTTTTTTTACTTAAAAATTCTTAGGAAGTGACACAGTATCTGCTGTCTCTAAATTGAGGAACAGGTTTCCTATTAGTATGGCTTTTGTGCTGCTCATGATATATGCATATCAGTAGCCATCACCCTTTAAGACCTAGGTGGTGGAAGGCTTCAATAATTCCCAACAAATTCAGTTTTTTTAGGCAAACTGATGAAAACCCCAAGAAGATAAGCTATGAGGTAAAAACGGGGGGTGGGGGGGGTCTAGGGCAAAGCATGGGCACTTGAACTTTGAAGACTCATGTTGATTGCTTTAATTTTGAAGAATAGTGAATAATATAAGAAGTCTTTAAAAGTTTGAAAAGGGATGAATTGAATTGATTCTATGTGTGTGTGTATGTGTATGTGTGTATATACATATATGTGTACTTTTCGAATGAGAATCCATCTATCTCGAATGCCATTCCTTCTCCTCTCCAAGATCCCCCTCGGACACCACCTCCTTTTATAAGGCTCCTTGGCCCTTCCTCCTAACCCTTCTACCCTGACCTGAGTGAGGGCTTGCATGGCACATTTCTCCAATACCGTATCTCTGTTCAGGTTCCACCTCATTCTCCATGGCCTGGAGGAGGCAACAGCTCTTTTTTTTTTTTTTAAGGGGAAAGGCACACATTTTATGGGTATTCCTAACGTATAAGCACTCAAGGAAACTTTACTAGATAAATAAACAAGCAGGATTAATGTTTAGGGATACAATTTATACTCCTCAGTCTTCCTTTATTTCTTAACATTTATTTTATTTGTGCTACAGAATAAATTCTGAGGGGGAAAAACCCATACAAACCATAAATGCCTTTGAAATTAAGAATAAGGTCAACTACAAGGAAAGGTGTGTCCTTATATGTACCTTCCTTCCTTTTTTTCTTCCTTCTTTATTTTTATTTATTTTTTATTTTTTATTTTTTTGAGGTGGGATCTCACAGTGAAACCATGTTCTGACTTTAACTCACTATGTAAATGAGTCTGATCTCAAAATCACAGAGATCCTCCTGCCTCTGCCTCTCAAATGAACCACCTGCTTTCCCCCTAAAAGAAAGCTGGTTGGAATTAAAGAAAGGAAAGTAAATTACAATTTTAATACCTAATGCTGTTTCTTACAAGCCAGTAAACCTAGTTGAGATAGTTTATTTTACTGAGTCAGTAGAAATGGGTTTCTAACAAAATTGTTCTAAAGATTAGAAAATTAGATACAAGGGATTTTGAAAACTTCAAATTGTTACATTAAAGGCACCAAGATAGTTTTTTTAAAGAGTATATGGGCTTCTTTCTACTTTTCTTTTAGAGAAGGAAGAAAGAAGAGGAGGAAGAGGAAGGTAAAAGGGAGCAGAAGAGAAGCTGGAGGGGAAGGCAGAAGAAGTGGGCTACATTAGCAAAAGTTAAATTTGATATTGTCACGTCTTGAGTGGAGAGAGAATTTTTCTGGCCTATAGCTTTCATCCATTATCAATGCTATCAATGGCACCACACCACCCAACCACCATCCAATGTTGAACTTTATGGAGATTTGGGATCAGATCTCATTTGTTTGCAGGAAGGGGTCAAGAGTCTAGAATTGATCCTGGAAAGGAAAAGATGCTAGAAAATTGGCTGCATCCCTACACAACGAAATGACACAAACTTGTCTGCATTGTGCTGTGAGACTGGATTTATCAGAACATCTATAACCAGCTACCACATATATAGTAAAGTAATATTGAGGGTTTGTCTCTCTGGAACCAAAACAATTTACAGGCATCTTCACTAGCACCCAGAAAGCAGAATTCTATGATTTTGAAGGATTTTTAAGGTCAATGAATCCCTTTTTCAAACAACTGACACTCAACACATTTTCAAGACGCTAAGAACTCCTCTCTCTCACCCGAGTCCAGAAATCTCACCTGACATTGTAGAGGCTGTGTTCTCTGAAAACCACTTTAGGGTCATTGCAAAGTTACTGCTGCACAGAATTTGAGCATTTCACAACAGGGGCCACATCGGCTTTCTAACCCAGCCACTTGAAGTGCCATGACTCATTAGATGAAGAAATATTTTCTCGAGAGTCTACAAGCCAGAGCAGTAATGTGGCAGCTACAAATTGCTTCCTGCCTATCACAGAATATAGAAATTTCACACCAACTTTCACACCAATCATAGCTCTTCCTGTAAAAACAAGTTATTTGAACAATTCCATTACTGAGGTCCCCGATAACCTTTTTCCCCCAGAGAAGTTCACAGAAACAATTCAAAACCATTGTATCACCCTTACCACCATCTATGACCTAGGCTTTGTGACTAGAATGTTAGAGATCCATACAGTAGGAGAGATGGATTAGCATCAACAGTTTTTTTATATTGAATTTTATCCCCTTCTGTTTCCTTAAAAAAATCCTTGCCCTTTAAGGTTGTATTTTTTAAATTACTGTCCAAACGCTATAAAATATTCTTAAAGAATTGCTAGAAGGTACTATTTGATATAATAGTGGTGTCATTACAAAATTCTTTACTTCTATATCAATGGTTTATATCTACAGTGAAATAATGAATAGAGCTTTAAAATTCTTTACTTCAGGCAGGAGAGATTGCTCTATGGTTAAATGCCTGTGCTTTTGCCAAGGGTAGAAGTTTGGTCCCCAACACCCACATCAAGTGACTCACAATCATCTGCTCTAGCACAGGGGAATCCAATGTCCTCTTCTGGTCTCCAAGGACACCACACCCATGTGCACAGACAAAAATACAAAAAAATTAAAAGTAAAAATCTTTTTGACAATTATTTTCTTCTACCCTATTGCACAAAGCCTAGTTCTAAATAAATCCATATCACACCACCTATATAATTTTTATTCTTGCTCATCATATGACTTCCCAACTTTACTTCTTACCATCTTCAGTTATAATCCTTCACCCGCCTCCCATAAACACTCCATTTACATCCACACATTTTACTGAAATCAACTAGTCTCTAGACTGTTGAATATACCCTAATTAGTCCCTTAGTCATCTTTCATACAATCTTCCCTTCTTTTGCCAATTCAAATTCTTCCCTTTCAAAATGTATTGCTTCCAAAATCGTGGACTCCTTGACTAACTGTATTCATGATTTATCTCTAATCTTACTTTAAAATTTATAATTAATTGTAAATAGATGATACTAGTGCGGGTTTCCTTGTAAGTTGTCTCGATGACTTATGGATGCTCCAGGTGGGTGTATATTGCCTTCCAAGTTGGTCTTGACTTTACTATTATCTGCTTAACTAAAATTCTGTGTTCCACACAGCACTCAAAACTGCCAGTAAAAGTTTTTTTTAATGAGCAATGTATTTAATAAACTTTTCAAAGTCAATAACTATCCACTGTATGTACTATATACATTGTGTGCACTATATTCATTGTATGTACTATATCCATTGTATATACTATATTCATTATAAGCGCTATGTCCATTGTATACACTATATCTATTGTATTCACTATATCCATTGTATATACTATATTCATTAAAGCACTTTATCCATTGTATACACTATACTCATTGTATTCACTATCCATTGTATGCACTATATCCATTGCATATACTATATTCATTGTATGCACTATATCCATTGTATACACTATATTCATTGTATGCACTATAGCTGATGGTTAAAGATGTCTTGGGTGCTGACCTCTGGCCATGCACGTTTGTTTTCAATTACTTTTGTGGTAGTATCTTGTAATTTTTATACTTACAGGAACAGAAACCTGAGGATTGTCCACAAGTTTTCCCAGCACAGCAAAGCCATCAGCATCAATCTGGCCTCTCGGTTTTATAGGTAAGGAGTCGATCCTGGTGCAGTCAATAAAAAGAGTGGCACTTGTTCTTTCCACACCAATCATGAGCTTATGCCACCGGGAGTCAAACAAGGATGGTAAATTCAAGAAGGCCGCCGTTTGGAGACTCCCGTCCAGCCCCTTGTATGAAAATGCGACGGACTTTGTTTGGCCATTTATCTTCACGGCTACTTGCTCCCTCCCTGAGGAGTCCTGGATCTGCCAAATGTTCCAGTGCTTTTGAAGTGTACTTCCAGTCATCCGGAAAGTAGTTAAAAAGGAATATTCTTCAGGCAGTCCACTGGGATACAAATGCCTGAGAAGAGTTTGAAAATAATAAATATAAACCTTGTTTTCTGGGCTTATACATGTTTACCATTTTTCGGTGTTTATGTCATTTTGAATTCTAGTCCAGCAGAAAGGCTACAGTATGAAAAAACTATACAACATTTGTTCTTCTCCAGTTCAGTCACTCATATACACTGTGTTTCCACCTTAAAATTTAAATACACATTTTAAAAATACCTCCCTTATAGCTAATGAAGGTTATCAATAATATTTCCATTTGTTCTACCCAAAGAGCCACCATTCAGCAATGCCATCTCAGCCACAAAAACCACACTCTTGCAATGTTCTGGGCAACATTTCCTTCAAAAATTGAAAGCAGGTATTATTTAAAGTCTAAATGGACTCTGCTAGCTTATGAAAACCATTTAATTAAAGTGAGTTTTAATTTTTTACATATGTTAAAATTATTTGCTATTTTCATAATTGCGAGACCACTCTCAGGAATTGTATTCTAGACCCACAGAAACATTTTTTAAAATTGGTAGCCAGCTACAGCAAATTTATGTAAGGGCTTCTTGCCACTAAGGATGTGTTTCTCGAGGATTTGGGAGTATAATAGTGACGTAGCAGCTGGTCATGTATGATAGTGACGTAGCAGCTGGTCATTTTTTGTACATTCCTGAATGCATAAGGAGCAATGCAAAACCAACTCTTCCTTCTCCACTCCTACTCTATCATGCTTCGGTCTACCATGTAAGGTTGATGGTGTTGCCACCTCTTCACTGTAGTAAGTGGAAAACTCGAAGCAACAGAGACCCTAAGGCGGTCCTTATTTATAGAGCCTTATCTGCCCTTATCTGTAGATCTTGTCTTGAAGCAAGTTCTTAAAGAACGTCAGCTTTCAAAGTCTTCAAAGTTATTTCTTTACAATTTCTAAATATAGGAAAATTCCTCAACATGAAAGAAATGCCAAGAGAAGTAAATATCAGTGAGATGTGTTTGCTAACTAAGAAAATTGACAATCAGGCATTAAGACCCAAATTCCAAACCACCTTCGTTCAGGTAAAACTTTTGAATTTAGTTCCCTTCTGACAATGAGGAAAAGTGAGATAAGAAGAAAGATCCCAATGTGTATCAATTGCATAGATGGCATTTAGTGAATTGAAACATCATATGTATATATATGCACACCTATGCATACACACTTTTGTAAATGTATACAGAAGTTTTTCAAAACAAGGGGAAAAAAACTACCTAAAGTTTTCAATAATAGAACTAATGACATGACTCCAGATATTTCTTTTAAATATACTTTTAATTTCTCAATTTGTTTGTCACACTTCTTTTGATTTTATGTTTTTTTAATTCCAAAATAATCTCTAAAAAAGAAAATAAAGTTCTCATTTATAGATGTACTCATTTGCAATTCTCATAGAATACATCATTCTTAAATGTGCTGTCACATCAAGGATACCTGTGTGTACCTCTCTCTCCACACATATGAAAATCATCCATATTTTTATATAGATGTAACTATGACTAATATGTTAATAATCTTTTAGAGTAGACAAGTATGTTAGTAGGATAACAAAGGAAAATGCCTCATTGTTCATATGAATAAAATATACATATTTGTGTGTACCAAAGATTGTTAAATATCTCTGACTCCTAGTCCACAGAACAGGCAGCCTAATGTATTATTAAACACCTAAGATTTCATTCTTGAAAATATGCTATGCCTATCAATAAGCAAACCTATGCACATACATAATTTAAAAGAAGTTGTGTCTATAAATGATTTATTGTATCCCAATCTTCATGAAGTACCTTAAGTGGAGAACAATATGGGTTTGAGTAAGTCTTTGAACCTTGAAATATTTGTTTATGACCTTAATACTGAGAAAGCTAAAGTCTGTGCTACAAAACAAAGCAAGCATGACACATTTGTAAATGGTAGTTAAGAATGGGAAGCTATTATGCCTTTTAAAAAGAGTAAAAGAAAGCATAACTATGTCTCTTAATTCTTTATAATTATGAGGGTAAATAAGCAAAAATTATCATTATCTCACATTAGGTTTTTGTAGCATATTTTTTTCCATGATGATTCTTTGCCTTTTTTCACTGTCTTGGGGTCTATATTCTCCAGTACAAAAAGACTCATTAAAAAACAAGTGTCTCTGTTCCCTGAGAATGAGTCCAACCCTTCCTTCCTTGTCATCTAGCTTTTTCATGAGTAATTTAAAATGGAGGAAGCAAATTCCATAGTATATATGGACCACATTTTCACTATCTATTCCTCAGAAGGACATTTCCAAAAAAATGATTGTTTTTCCTGGCCATTGGGAAGAGCATGGCACTGAACACTAGTGAGCAAGATTCTGTCCTGTGGACATATACTGATGAGTGGTACAGCTGCATCATATGGCAGATCTACTCTTAGTTTGTTCAAGAAAAAAAATGAAACCATGAGAGTTCCAGGTAAATTATGAAACTAGACAATATTGTGAGTGAGGTGACCCAGACCCAGAAAAACTAAGGTCTTGGGCTCTCTTATTTGTGGTTCCTAGCTCTGAATCTCCAGATGTGAGTAGATCACCTCAAATAACTGCAAGAACCAGAAAAGTAAGAAAGGACCATGGTGATGGAAGGGAAAAAGGGTCTCCTGAGAAAGGGAGATGACATAACATGAGTGATGTGAAGGGGAGCTGGGGAAAACATTGAGGATATCTGGGGAGAGGGATAGAATAATACCATGGAAAGGAAAAACTAACACTAAAGAGCTTGACAAAACCATAGAGAATCACATTATAGAGAATCATACTACATTACTTTTACTTAAAATTACATAAAATATACTTACATAAAACTGGGAATAGTTCTACCTCAAGACCCAGCCATACCACTCCTAGACATATACCCAAAAGATGTTCTACCATTCCACAAAGATGCTTGCTCAACAATGTTCATAGCATCTTTTTTTGTAATAGCCAGAAACTGGAAGAAAAAAAAAAAACTAGATATCCCTCAGCTGGATAATGGATAAAGAAAATAATGGATAAAGAAAATGTGGCACATCTACACAAAGACATCATGAATTTTGCAGGCAAATGGATGTATCTTGAGAATACCATCCTGAATGAGGTAACCCAGTCCCAAAATGACGTGTACAGTATATACTCACTTCTAAATTAATATTAGCCATTAAATACAAGATACTCATGCTACACTCCACAGACCCAAAGAAGCTAAGCAAGAAGTCAGGCACAGTGAGGAAGCTGGAATCTCACTTAGAAGGGGGGATAAAATAGCCATAGGAGGCAGATGGAGGGAGGGAATTAGTGCCAGTCATGAGAAACCTCTTTTGAGACACTGGCTAGGGGAATCAGGA
This sequence comes from Mastomys coucha, assembly GCF_008632895.1. NCBI lineage: Eukaryota > Metazoa > Chordata > Mammalia > Rodentia > Muridae > Mastomys > Mastomys coucha. Next base: position 53,028,140 of record NW_022196896.1, on the reverse strand, counting down.
GATTTTTTAAACAGCATAGCTATTGGCAGTGCTCTCCATTTCATTCAAGAATTTGAAGGCCAGTCTCTATGGCTAAAGACACCACACACTTTAGACACAGAACCTGGAGGACTTAAGCTGTGTCCGACCTGGAAGTCTACTCGCTGAGGACTAGCTCCTGCAATATTCCAACACCCTAGGCAGGCTGCCTCAGAGAACAGTAGCCAATAGTCCTGTATAGCCGTGAAGCCTATGGACCAACAATGACCAGCATGGCAAAATATTTCAAAAGTGCAATAATGGCACTATCTATTGATGGCAACCAATTACCATCTAATTGGATTTAAGGCCTGCTTAATATGAGGGAATTTGTGCCTGGTACTGTAAATCTAGCCAACCACCCATGGCTGGTGAGGTCATGGAACCTTGAGAACTTATTGTTGACAATTTTCTAAACCAGTATACTTTCTAACTGCATTCAAAATGCACGTCCTTCCACCCACAGATGAATGTAGCTCTCATTCCTCATCAAAGAAGCCTAGTTTTTGAAGAAGAGGCCCTAACAGAAATTCACAACTAGTCACAATGCAAACAACTAGGTGCAGAGCACACAAAATGGATACATCTACAGAGCAACCCTACATGTAAGGTTCAGCAAGCCTCACGAAAGAGAGGCTGGGCACATTCTAAAAGCCAGAGGACCATGATAACTGCCAAGAGATGTGTCTTCTAAACAAGAAAGGTGCACCTTTGACATCCCAGCAATATGGTTGACTAAACGAGACCAATGACAACACCAGTTGACATGCCAGTGTGAATAGGAGAAATCTCACAAGGCCCTGCACTAGATGAAAAGCTAATTAATGACTGTGGAGAGAGAACCAACCTTTTCCCAAGGATGAGTAGTTCTTAACTGGCTACCAAGCAGCAGGCCCGTGTGTGTGTGTGTGTGTGTGTGTGTGTGTGTGTGTGTGTGTGTATACACAATCAACATTAAAGGGACTCATAAGGTTATATTTATATATTTAGATGTGTGTGTGTGTATGTGTGTGTACATAACAATTAAAGAATAAGAGTATATAAATTTGAGAGGGAGCAGGGAAGAAACAGGATTATGTTAAAGCAATGCTCTTTAAAATAAAAAATTTTTAAATAATCGGGCGGTGGTGGTACACACCTTTAATCCCAGCACTTGGGAGGCAGAGGCAGGCAGATTTCTGAGTTCGAGGCCAGCCTGGTCTACAGAGTGAGTTCCAGGACAGACAGGGCTATATGGAGAAACCCTGTCTCAAAAAACCAAAAATGTAAATAAATAAATAAATAAATAAATAAATAAATAAATAAATAAATAAAAATATCCTTAGTCATCAGGGAAATGCAAATCAAAACAACCCTGAGATTTCACCTCACACCAGTCAGAATGGCTAGGATAAAAAAAACTCAGGTGACAGCAGATACTGGTGAGGTTGTGGAGAAAGAGGAACACTCTTTCATTGCTGGTGGGACTGCAAGCTTGTACAACCACTCTGGAAATCAGTTTGGTTGTTCCTCAGAAAATTGGACATAGTACTACCTAAGGACCCAGCTATACCACTCCTGGGCATATACCCAGAAGATGCTCCAACATGTAATAAGGACACATGCTCCACTATGTTCATAGCAGCCATATTTATAATAGCTAGAAGCTGGAAGCAACCCAGATGTCCCTCAACAGATGAATAGATATAGAAAATGTGGTACATTTACATAATGGAGTACTACTTACCCATTAAAAACAATGACTTCACAAAATTCACAAGCAAATGGATGGAACTTGAGAATATCATCCTGAGTGAGGTGACTCAGTCACAGAGGAACAAACATAGTATGTACTCACTGATAAGTGGATATTACCCCCCAAATTTGGAATACCCAAGATTCAATTCATAGACCATATGAAGCCCAAGAAGAAGGAAGACCAAAGTGTGGATGCTTCAGTGCTTCTTAGAAGGGGGGACAAAATAGTCATAGGAGGAAATGTGGAGACAAAGTGTGGAGCAGAAACTGAAGGAAAGGCCATCCAGAGACTGCCCCACCTGGGGATCCAGCCTATATACAGTTTCCAAAACCGGACGTTATTGTGGATGCCGGGAAGTGCTTGCTGACAGGAGGCTGATATGGCTATCTCCTGAAAAGATCTGCCAGAGTCTGACAAATACATAGGAAGAAGCTCACAGCCAACCATTGGACTAAGCTCAGGGGTCCCCAGTGGAAGAGATGGAGAAGGGACTGAAGGAGCTAAGGGGGTTTGCAAAAGTGTCAACAGGCCAGACCCCCCGGAGCTCCCATGGTGCTGGCAGAAGATGGCCTTGTTGAACATCTGTGGGAGGAGAGGCTCTTGGACCTGAGAGTGTTCAACACCCAAGTGTAGGGGAATGCCAGGGCAGGAGAATGGGAGTGGGTAGGTGGGGGAACACCCTCATAGAGGCAGGAGGAGGGGGGTATGGGATAGGGGTTCCTGAAGGAGAGACCTGAAAAGGGGAAAGCATTTGAAATGTAAATAAAGAAAATACCCAAGAAATTTTTTGAAAAAAATGAAGAAAAAAATAATTCATTAAGGAGAAGGCTTGTTTTGTTTGTCTGGCATCATCCAGGAGGAAAACCACATGGGTGGTTCTCTTTCAGCACCAGGACACTTGAACAGCTCCACTGTGGGCCTTCAAACCACACTGCGGCTTCAAGTTAAATTTATGTTTTACTTCTGGTGCTGCTCACAGAGAGTCCTTTCAGTCAAAACCAGACAAATTACAGAAAAACAGAAAGCAAACTTGTAAGAACATGTCCTGAATTGATGTATAATAGTCTCAGAGGTGTTTTTATTCCTGGAATGGAAAGTACATTGCAAACCTAACGTGAAGAGAGGTATTTGGGTGCTAATGATTGATAGGTGAACACATTCTTTTTTGGTTTTTATTTTATTTTAGCAGTTCTGGTGATTTAATGCATTGGAATTAAGTGATCTACTACTGAGCTGTATTCCAAGGCCTTTATCTTAAAGTAAAATAATCCAAGATATCCCAAACAGTTAAACAAAACAAAACAAAAAACAAACAAACAAAAAAAACCTTTGACATTGCATAGCTGTAAACATTTCTAAACACACTTAAGGAAGGTAATTAGAGTCTTTCTGATAGGTTACCTTGTTGGAATCCTGAAGTCTACATTACTTCCCAGCTTGTAAGCCACTTGTAATGCTGTGGATCCCACCACCCTCTGGATAGTCCTTCGAGATGCAGCCTTCTCAATTTGGAACTGAGAGATCAGGTCAAACCCTACAGAAAGAGAATAGAAAAAGGAGAAGTTGAAAGTGAGACTGGTTCTATCCTTTTCCAAAGTGAACTCTATGTGGGAAGCTTGCATTTCCAGGATGATACAGCGCTACTTGCCTGGTAAGTCATCTTGGCCAATTCTGATCTTGGGACACAGTTCACTTCCACCATTAGAAATGGAATTGGCAGGAAATCCTGTAAAAGCAATAATACTGTGTCATCCAGTCCATCCACTACAAGATGACGACCATTAATTTGATATTAAATAACATTAAAATAATTTTAATAACCAAGCAACTGCTTAAAACACAATGTTATACTAGCTCACTTATAAGCCATTTATTTGTCTTGAACTCAATGCCTCATGGTCAGAATCCATTGACCTTCGGCTTCTCCAGGAAGGGATGCAAGGCGTGGAACTAGAGAACTGATTTATGATGGAGGAATGTTCCCACCTGGAGGGGTTGGGGATTTGTTCCATTTGAAACCAGAGCTGCACAGTGTCCTGGATGGCATGGGGTCAGAAGCCTGTTTGGAAAACTTCTGGTGGTTTGGGCTAGAAATATTCCTTAAATACCAGCAACTCTAAATTTACAATGGCATTTTACAGAGTCAGCCTTGAACCACTTCAATGAGGCTCCAAGACAAGTGTAACTCTTGGGAAATTGTCACCATCAGAGATGAGTTCTTAGAACTGTCAGATGCTCTCCTGCCTTGATAGGACTCTTAGACTTCACACACATACACAGAGAGAGAAAGAGAAAGAGAAAGAAAGAGAGAGAGAGAGAGAGAGAGAGAGACAGAAATGCAGACAGAGAGACAGAGAGACAGAGACAGAGACAGAGAGAGACACAGAGAGAGAGACAGAGAGACAGAGGCAGAGACAGAGAGACAGAGAGAGGCAGAGACAGAGACAGAGAGAGAGAGGGAGACAGAGAGACAGACAGAGACAGAGACAGAGAGACAGAGATGGAGACAGAGAGACAGACAGAGAGACAGAGAGGAAAGAGAGAGCGCACTTCAGTACATAGCTGAGTTTTGCCCTATCCATTAAAGTACATCAAATACTTTCTTTTTATCCTCCTGACTCCAATGTTTTGGGAAAATCCATCCATCTACCCATCCATACATCCATGTAGTCCCTCAATATTTATCATTCACCATCTGAAAGAAGCACCATGTCTAGCCCTAGGAAAAAAAAAAAAACACAGCTATCCTTCCTGCCTACCAGCTTACAGTTGAGACGCCCTTTCTAGGCTCAGCATTGAGCATAGAACCAACCATCCAAACATCCCCCCCCGCAATGCAAATCAAAGAGGGAAATCGTGAAGGACTGTTGGAAGCACACAGTCTTCACTCAACCATAGCCCTGCCTCATCACAGTCCTGCCTGCTTCTGGTGGCAAGAGATACTTCACACTTCCTAAACCATAGCTCTTACTTGCGCGACGCTTAGGAGTTGCAGATACCCACGGTCCCAGAAAACTGCATACAAGGAAGACAACTGGAATTTTCCTGAAGAAGAGAGAGAGAGAGAGAAAATGATCCAAACAGGAATCTCTTCCCATGGAAGTGCTTTCATCTTTTAAACCTGCCAAATCTGGCTGATGGAGACAGCCAAATCTCAAGGCATATTGCTGCCTTTATTTACATTTTGAAAGCTCACTTAGGAATTCTTCGAATAAACACATTCCTGCCTTGGTTTCGCACCATCTCACTTTCTACACTCCCTTGACTCTGCTTTCTTTTATCTTTGGTTTTTGCCTCTTCTTTTGCTATTTCAGATGCTTATATACCTGCTCTACAATCTCATCTGCCTTTCCCCTCGGTTCTCACCGTCTCTCACCTTCCCTTATGCTACCCCTACTGCAAAAATCCTCACCCATCTCCCTCCAGAGGCATGGGCTTACCAGAGGCTCTTCATTTTCCCAGAGGGTGCTCTGTGATTTATAGGAGTTACCATGAAGGGGCTGGAGGGGAGTCCCTACTCCCCAAGACCCCTTCTCTATCCTTCTCGGACTCCGAGTTTTGGCCCCAAGCTTGAGCCTTCTTGCCCCTTTCAGGGCTAAGAGCAAAAAGAGTGAATCAGAGGCATGTAATAACTCTTTAAGCTGAAGCAAAAGAAAGGGGTGGGGAGAGACAGCCTGTAAGCCCAGGCCCAGCCAGGGGTGTGCCTGGCTCAAAGCTAACAAGGTTACACTGAAGGAGGGGTTGAGTGGGAAAAGCCTTGCTGAGAAAAAAAAAAAAAAAACCAGGATGTGGGGAATTTCACCAGAAAAATGCAACAAGCAGCTATAGGAATACAGTGAGGGCTTTTAGAACAGCTATAGGGCACAGTAGAGGCTTTGAGAGCTGTTACAAGGGCACAGTGGAGGCTTTTAGTGGCCACGGGATCCAGCAAAGAGCCGTCTATTCTGAGGCAAAAGTATGGGGGCTCACCAGAGACTTGCCACCTAGTCAACCCAGGTTTAAATCCATTTCTTCTGCCTTAGCAGCTATATGAACTTGAGCAACGTAATTAGCCTCCCTGTATCCAACCACCTTATCTGTAAAACCGGACCAAGGCAATTCCTTAACAGCAGTTCCTGGGGGAAATCAAATGAGATTGGCAAAGATAAAAGACCTCATGCCAAACCCATCGCCAGCATCCTTATCCTGATAACAAGTCACTGTGTGCTTCTCTCTCTTGTCCACGCCTGCAGCTTTAGTAGCATACTAGTCTCACAGCCACCAGTGAAGTTAGACTACACATCCTTATTCGCTTGATGAGAGAACTAAAGTACAGACCCAGGTAACTCTCCCAGTGTCACCACAGCACTCGTCTACTTCAGTTGTGTCTGGATGACAGGCCTAAAAACCTGAACACGGACCTGAGGCATACACTTCAAAAGGAGTCAGTCTCCTGAGGTAGTCAGTCGCTGACATCGCCTAGCTCAGGTATGTTCTAGATTGGTCTCTGCTAAAGTCTGTGGAGAGATCTGCATGCTTTCTTTATTCAGGCATAAAGGTGCCCTAAGAAATACTTCGTTATTAGCTAAACTGAGATTAAACATTATTTCCTGGCCTCCACAGTGTTTCAATAATCCTAAATTGATTTCCCAGCTGTAATTAGATTGGAATCTTTACACAGAAGCTGTCTTACCAGACAGGGTGTCTCAAGAGTTAGAGATAGCAGTTAGGCACTTATTATCAGAGCAGACTCACACAAGGCAGAATTGTTTTACTAACCAGAGAGAAGTTTTAGGGCTTCTGTCCCTAATTATCTTTGTTACAGCCAAGAAATGCTAGTATGCAACCTTCAGCTGCTTGCTTCAGACAGACCCAGAGAATTTATCTTGGGGCTACCAAAAGAGCCCAAGAAGGACACCACTGCTCCTCCGCCTTGCACCTGGCTGCTTGTTCTCACTGACCTTGATGTAGCCGTCTCCTGCCTACGTGACTTCTGTCGTTTGCCCTATTTTCTGTATACTATATAAGCTTGATTTTCACTTTGTACAAATTGCATTCAGATAACACACTCCCTTGTGCTGTGTCTGTTTGTCACTCGCCGAATTCTTTGCCCACCAGGCCAGAACTTTTATCACACTGCCGAACAAGGGGTCCCCGAAGCAACCCAGTCCCTGGCATCCCAGAGCTCCATTGCTGCTCTCCATTGTGAGTCAGCTCTCCAACTCACCATGGGAAATTCTGATGTGATATGACCTCAAGCCTTTTAATTGTTTGCTCTCAATCTCTGAGATTTATAGTCTGAGATTAAATATGCCAGGGAGAGCACGACACATTCTTTTCCATAAACAACCAGAGAGTGAATTACTAGGTACCCACACCACTGACACGCGAGTACAGACTTCCTCCTGAACCTGAGCACTCCTCAGGAGCAGCAGGACTCCCGGCCCTGTCTGGCAAGCACAGGGTGCCCTGATTCCGGTTCCATCTTGGAGGCTACAAATGTTGGAGGAGTGCTGGCACTCAGAGTCAGGTGGGGCCAATCATCTCCGTAAATCATGGTGCCTAATAGTTTTGAGGTTTGCTTCCTTAAATTATTTTCACGTTTTTGACTCATTACATTTTTATTTTATTTTATTTTATTTATTTTTGGTGTTTGTATGTGTATACGTGTTTTTACATGTGTTTGGGGAATGGGGTACATATATAGGACCCTGAAGAGGCTCAAAATTGACATTGAGTATCTTCTTCCATTATTCGCCACTTGATTTAAGGAGGCATGGTCTCTCACTGAACCCAGCGCTCACTGGAGATCTGTCTCTCCCCTCCCCCCACCCCCGCTGAGATTACAGGTAGCTACCAGGTCTGCCTCTCTATTACAGGAGTTCCAGGATCCAAACTCTGGCCCTCAGACTTGTGAGGCAATAGCATCACCCACTGAGCTATCTCCCAATACCTTGCCTGTTATTTCAATAAAGTCTTTCTTACTTTGGCCTCTGACAGCTTGCTGGAGAGTCTCTGGTTGGACCTTGACCAGGTTCTCTTTCTATGGTTTTGTTTTCTCTAGCCTACTCATTTTGGGAGTCTGGGACGTGAAGTCCCCTCTCCCTCCCAGAGAGGGACATTCATTTCTTCTTATTGTGTGGTGCTGTCCACAAGGCACCGCTCTCTATCAAAATTCCCAATCTCTGGGGCAGCTGCCCTGGCTCAGAACAACGAATGGCCTGAGACCTGCTTATTTGTTTAAGCTAGTTGAAGTTTATGTAAAACGAAAGACATGCCTCTGGGGAGCTTCCTAATGGCCTGAAATTATGGGAAACAAGCCAGCCGTAGATCTGCAGAGAGAAAGGCATTTTCCAAAAGGAGTTTCTTTCTATACAAGCTCTGTGTTTTGTGATCTGTAAGAAAGAAGAAAGGCAGTTTTCCTGTACACGTAGGTGTTTCAGAAATCCTTCAAAGGCTTTGAGAGAACTCACCTTCATGTTTGCCCCTTCCCAAGCCACTTTGAAGAATTCTTTACAACTAAAAGAAGAAAGCAGGGGAACGGGCCGCTAAATAAAAGATAAGAGAATGGAGAGGAAACTGAGCTCATAAGTGACAAGGCTCTGGCCAGGCTGGCTGTTTATTTTAAATAGTGAATAACAAGCTTACCGTTCTATTAAGGCAAAAATGTAAATCCTGGGAAAACAAAGCTATATACAACCTTTAAAGATGCTTTTGTCTGCCCCATCCATCTTAGCTGTTATACTTCTTAACGTGACATTAAATTCTCACAGGAAGAAGGAACAAGCTCCACACTCTATCCACTCTATCCTTGAAACTATAACCTGAAGTCTAAGGGCCCTTTTTTTGTGTGGGATTTTGCACATGACTGCGGTTACCTGCAGAGGCCAGAAGAGGGCATCAGGTCCCCCGAGCTGGTATTCCAGGCATCTGTGATCCAACAACCAACCTCTGCAAGAGTGGTAAGTGCTCTTAACCACTGAGCTAATCTTGCCAGACTCAGTTTTGCTTTGCTTTTGTTTTTATTTTTGTTGCTAACACTGTTCACACACACACACACACACACACACACACACACACACACTTTACCTAACTACTCATCCCTGAAAAGCCGATCGAAAGGAAAACTTGTCATTCACAACAGATCATAAATTCATTAAGAAAACATGACATTTCAACTAATCAATTTTATATAGAACAATTATTTTTGCACCCTTCTTAACTCTCCACCATGTACACAAAGATCCTATAGTGTATATATGTACACTATCTTTCCTCGACTATACATCAAAATGATTTATTCCTTATAACTTAAATTAGGGATCATGGTCACAGCCACCTTTCTTGAACATCTATTTTCTTTCATTTGTTTTTTCAAGCATCCAATACATACTTATGGACTAACTGTATCACCAAATATACTAGTAGCTGAGGAGACAAGAAAAAGCACAAATAACCACATGCCTGCCCTGAGGAAAGTCACAGTGTAGCTGGGAATGAAAAGCTACTTACATCACTGAGAATAAACATGACTGTCAACAAGGATGAACTCAGTCCAAAGGCATGGGGAAATCTTTCATCCAGGAGATGAAATCTGAAAAGATGATTAGAAGCCTCCCAAGAGACTGGGGAAGACCAGTACAATCTTGGGCAGAGAAAGCAGATTAGATTATAGAGGGAGAAGCCACACGTGGGGAATGACCAGCTGAGCTTAGAAACAGTTTGGTAGTTAGTCAGTCATGGCCCTCCTACTTCGAACCCAAAATTCAACTCTGCAGTTACAGCACAGACTGACCAGATCTCTGCCTCCTCCAGCTTTCTCATGGATGGGAAGACAGACACTAACCACCTTTATAAAACAATTTCGGTCAGAACTTTAATTAAAACTATTTGGGAAATATTTGCTAGAGAGAGGTGTGAAGACTGGTCTAAATGGAGGGGGCCAGAGAAGGCTACTCTGAGAGGATTGATGTTAGCGTAGACTGGATGAAAATGAAGGGGTAAGATTGATTAAGTAGGTTGGACCGGGAGGAATGGAGGGATGGAGGGATGGAAGAATGGGGGGCACAGAGAAAATATATTCTTGGTTTTGAGTTTGAACAACTAAATATATGGAAAGTTTTTAATGAAAGATCCAATAGGAGGAACTTGGTGAGGGATCCTGAATGATACTAAGGAGTTTAGACTTGGTTCTGGTTGTCATGGAAACTACCATAAGTCTTTGGGCACCCAGTGACACGGTCAGGCATGTCTTTGGAAGGGATTCCAGTGTTGCTTGAAGGATGGTAGAGACCCATTTGAACAGCTTATACACATGCGCAAAACTAAAGCAAAAGGTTTCAGAAAATGACACTTATGCATGTAAATGTGCCATACTCTATTTTCTGATTCATTTCCTATTTCCTTTTCTAATAAATATGACCAGCTCAATATATTGATGTCAGAACCAGTAATGAGTTGTAAGTCATGGTTAGATAAAACACTGGATTGGAACGCAGTAGATGCAATGACACAGGACTTGGGGTATCACACAAAATTCACCGAACAGTGGGGCAAGTTCCTTAGTTTCCACACTAGTGTATGTTTTTCTTTTAAATGTGATTTTGAATTGAGTACTGATAGCCTGATGACAATAATTAAAGATGTTGTAACCACCGCATTCTATTACTTTATAGTTTCAAGTAAACAGGAGTGTTTTAACCAGCTTCTTAATGGAATCGAGTTTGAAGCTTTATTTCTCTGCCTTTGCTTTCAGTGTGAAAGATCCAGAGCGCCTGGTAGCACGTGTGAGTTGTGTGAGGGTGCTGTAAATTAGCCACAGCTAGAGCCTGAAATTCATCACAGAAATCTCTGGCTGAGATGCTGATTAACAATCAGAGAGTTGCAAAAACTAAGACTCCCACTGTCCTGCGTTGGGTTCAGCTTTACTGTAAAGAAATTCCACCCTGATCAGAGGTCTATTTTATATCTGCTTATTTTTGGTTCTGTGAGCATAATTGTAGCCTAATCATCTAGACTCAGAGCAGCAAACAGCCCTGTGGTATACTCATCTCTCTGTGCAATCGCTCACAAATATATGTGCTCTCACAGTGAAACAATAACGCCAGAGACATGGCAATGTTGACCTGGCCAACCCCAAAAGCTTTTCAGGGTATTATTTTTGCTTCTTCTAAAATATGCTCATTTCCAGTTCTCCGAGGAAGAGAAAAATCAATCGACCACCCAACAGAGCACACAAGCTTCAGGGAGCTGTTGCTGTATTTGCTGCCTGCGGGTCTCCAAGTTTACAGCAGCTGGTTCGCGTCCTGAGACTCATTTGCTTTCCTCCAAATCATGCAGACTGGCCCATCAGCATGGTTCTCTGTGTACTGGCAGGGCTTCTTTTCTAACAGTGGAGCCAAAAGCTACATTCGAATCAGCCACCAGGATGCTTAAAACAGATTGCTGGACTCCAGCCCCAGAAGATTTAAGACAGGTCCAAAAATTTGCATTCTAACAAGCTCCGAAATGTTGCTGCTGCTATTACTGGTAATGCTGCTGCTGGTGGTCACCCACTAAAAGTCTCTGCTTGTTCAGGTCATGTTTACAACTCCTTTAAGCTCATCTCCTTTGTCACTACAGGTACTGCCTTGCAGGCTATAAGTATATAATAATTATTTGCTAAATAAGATTTTGGAGTAATTATCAGTTTAACCCATAAGCCTTCTTGAGACCCTTGGAGCTAGTGTAAAGCAATACATTCCTTGCAAGACTCTGTTGACTGCCATTGGATCCTATTTCCCTAACTGGGCCAACTTGTCTGGCCTCAGTGGGAGAGGATGTGCCTAATCCTGCAGTGACTTGGTGTGCCAAGGGGAGTTGGGACCCAGGGAGGCCTCCCCTTCTCCAAGGAGGAGAGAGGGAGAGGGAGGCTGTGTAAGAGAGGCACTGGGAGGAGACAGGGAAGCTGGGCTCCGGATATAAAGTGAATGAATGGATAGATAGATAGATAGATAGATAGAAAAATATAGAAACCACAAGAGTGTAATAAATGAATTAATTACATATACATATATAGATACAGACATGGATACATATATATATGTATATATATATATATATATATATATATATCAGAATAAAATATAAACACCTATGTCTCCTCTTTACCCTATCATCATTCACCAACTCAGTGCTATTAATAATAAAATTGAGCTCCTTACAGGCTAACCTCCATTAATAAAACATAAAACGATCACTAATCCTGAAATTCCTTCCTCTTTTAGGAGAAACCTTGAACACGTTCCCTTATGTTGGGTCCCATGGCATCATAGCTATTTCAGTACTTTCTGCTTGGTAGGAAGATGCTCTCTCTCTACACTAGGTGGCAGTGTGATTCTGAAATCTGAAACCTTAGCTAAGGAAACTGAGACCTTGATTTCCCATTACTTAGTAGAAAACTGATTTTATGCAAATGTGCCGTTCTTTGTTATTTTCCGTGTGTAGAAAGTAAAGTGCTATAATTGATTCCGTTTTGGGGCTGCTCTCAAGATAGATGCGCAAATACAATGCACTCTGATTGTTCACAAGAGCCTGTTAGAGAGCAACAAAAACGAACAACTAAAAATCAACTCTGCCCCAGTACATTAGCCATGTGTGTTCTGCTCAGTAACCTCCACCAAGGTGAGCCTTCTAGCTAGAAAAGGCAACCCTTAGGAGCGAGCGTGGAAGACACACAGTTTAGCTGGCTAACCCTTAGGAGTGAGCGTGGAAGGCGCACACTTTAGCTCGCTAGAAACTTTGCTTTGCAGCTGCAAGAGGAATTAGCATCTCTGGCTCGGTTTACTTATTTGTAAGCTAATAATAAAATAATGTAACATAATAATAAAAAATAAAAATAACATGCCAGGTAGTGATGGTTCATACCTTTAATCCCAGCACTTGGGAGGCAGAGGCAGGTGGATTTCTGAGTTCAAGGCCAGCCTGGTCTACAGAGTGAGTGCCAGGACAGTCAGGGCTATACAGAGAAACCCTGTCTTGAAAAACCAAAATAAAATAAAATACAATATAAAAAAATAAAATAAAAATAACAAAAGCCCTCTCCTTACGGACACACTTTAAGAACTAAATTAGAAAGAACTTAATATGTAGCCAGGCACACAAACATTTTAGCTCGATTTATTTTGCTTATTGGAACACATTTTCCTCTGCCATTTATTCCTCACATGACCCCCACTCTGCTCCAGTAAGTTGTGGTTCATTTAGATCCTGAGAAATAAAGTGTGGCTACATGCTACAAATATACCTGGCCAATACACAGCTCCTCAAGAAATCCACCTAGAGCCATCAAGGTCAGCCAGCCGATAGCCAGCTCCCCTTCCACTTCATACCCTCAGCTTTCACTACGCTTCTATCCTTCTCACAGAACTGCCATAAACTCGTCCTTCAAGCTCAGCTCTCCATCGGCACCTTCCTAAACACAATACTCTGTGATTTTTCAAGAATCTTTCTCATCATGATCTCTTTTGTGCTTTATAACAATCCAATGAAACGGCCACCCGGCTTTCATGGCAAAGAGACTACATAGAAGACGCCCACCTGAGTTCAGTTAGGGATGGAGAAAATACCTTAGTTCTACCGAGTTGTAAATAGGTACAAAAAAAGGTCATCCTAACAATCACTGGGGATTCAGCCATAGGTGCCTGAAAGACACTTGACACTTGTGTTCATGATGCCCAATGCCCTGACTTTGTTTTATATATATATATATGTAACTCTACACATACATATAACTGTTTTCATACATATATGTGTGTGCATGAATGTGTATATCCATTCCTGTGCGTATACAGGGCTTTTTTGCTTTGGATCTGCTACGCAAATATTTTAGAAAATATAGAAACAAGAAATAAAATAGTCACTCCTGGTTTCCCCACCTAGGGAAGGCTCACCCTTACCACAATAGCATGTTTTCTTGACTTCCTTTTCTGCATATAAGCGGCGGGCATAGCAAAACTTGTATTGCCTCTTTAAATGAACATCACTTAAAGAACGCATGCATTTGCTTTCCCAAAATCCAAATGCAATCGTATGTCACATACAACCTATCAAATTCTCACTGGGGATGTAACTCCGCCACAGAACACATACCTCACAACATAGCAAATGTCAAGAGTACAAACCTCTTACTTGAAGTGAAAGTTACAGCTTTTAATGTAGACTTCTACAACCTTGAGAGAGAAAAAACATCTATACCGAAAGAGGCATTTGAGTAAGAGCGGGAGACTCTGCTGCCAGAAGCCCATGGGCTTTTTTAAAGATTTTTTTTTCCTCACCTAGAGCCACGTGGATTGTAAGCTCACAGGCAAACAGCTAACCAGAAAGCTGCAAAGGCATGCACAGACATTCCAGCGGTTCCTAAGGGCACCCACAGGAGTCCTTCCTTCTATTACCTCCTTTTACTTCAAATCTCTCTGAAACCACGGCTGATGCCAGGAATAGCAGTGGCAACTGGCACCTGGGCAAGTGATAAAGAGTCTTCATTATGAACGACTGAGCTTAGAGCCGTTAGGAGCTGATGGGGCGCCAACACCAACACAGTGGTTCCAAGATTGGACAGCTCACAGAAGTACCTGCAGGGAAATCAGAGCATACACGACTTGGGAGGATGGCAATAGAGGAGGGGAGGGATCAAACTGGTATTTTCTCAGTCTACACTGGCTGAGGGCTTCCTGTGGGATTCCTTCTAGAATGACAGAAAAATGCACACTTTCTCGCTACCAGAAACTTTTTTCTCTTTTAACATACACAGTTTATCAGCATTGTCATTTTACAAGTGAGGCAAGGCTCAAAATATTAAATGAGTTCCTAAAGATAATGTCACACAGCAAGCCATACCAACCTCGGGTTTCTCTGACGAGCTTTGCCTACCTGGGAGAGTGTGTGCGCATAAGCACATGTGCATGCGTACAGTGCTGAAGCAGGCTCTCCATTCCATTCTGCACCTAATTGTTGACTCTTATTCTCCTCCCCCCATTGATTCCTAAACTATTTCAAATGTTGGTAAAAAATAATGTGTACATTTTACTGGTTACCAAATTGGTGCTCTGCTGGAGGTATGCTCAAGGGTTTAGCACAGCCGTGCATTGACAAAACGACCAACAGATGCCATAAACATGCCCCATGCAAAATATCAGATGGATTGGAACCGGTCCTGTTTTGGGCACCTACTCTCCATTCTCTATCTTTGACGTGTTTTATGGGGAGTGTTGGTTACATTTTAATGTCAGTTTTCTCTATAAGAGTGTAGCCTCTGGTAAGTTGAGCACATTTCAATGAAAGGAGGCCACACAGATAGCCCAGAATATTTGAATGGTACAAATAGGACTTGGTGAATGGTTTGGTTTGGTTTGGTTTGGTTTGTGAACCAAAAGTTGGGTGGCTAGGTAAGTGAGGATGGATCTTGGAGAAGTTGTGGGTAAATGCACACATGCACACTATCTAAAATTCTGAAAAGACACATATATTTGTGTAATTTTGGAATTTTATCCTATACTGCTCTGTGGCTCTGTCCACATCACATTTTGTGTTGGATTTAAAAGTATCACAGGGTCTTGATCATATATAATATCATGCATACCTCATTCATTACAGGCTACAGCCAACCATTATTGTTTTTCCTAAGCAATCAAAAGTCTAACTAGCCTCACGTTCAGTACATACTGTGCCTTCTTGGTCCTCAGGGATGAAAAGATACCTAAATCCCAAACCCAGGACATATTTTGACTCATCTAAAAGGACCCCAAAGAAAGGGGCAGAACAAAGTAGCTTAGCTACAGAAAGGTAGTCCAGTACTGTCCAGAGGGATTCAAGAGCCTCTCATAGAAGGTTTGACACTTTAGCCTAGTGCTGAGAAATGAATCATATATATTACATGGCAAAAGGGGGCAGAAGGTTGGAATAACTTGAACAAAACTTAGAGGTATGAAAAGGTATGAGCAGCCTTTAACTTGGGGTAAGGTGTGACTTACCTTTTGAAAATATTATTTGTGTGTCATTCTTTATGTAAGGATTCAGAGAGTATTACTAGAATTCTTTGGTAAATAAATAACAGAGCTGACAATGTCTATGATTTTTTTTTAACATTAGGCTACTGTAGTGGTTTAACATGCTTAGCTCATGGAAAGAGACACCATTAGGTGTTGTTGGAGTAGGTGTGGCATCACTGTGGGGGTTGGCTTTGAAGCTCCACCCAGTGTGGGAAGGTCAATCTTCTCCTAGTGGCCTTCGGATCAAGATGTAGAACTCTCAGCTCCTCCCAAGCTATGCCTGCCTGGACGCTGTCATGTTCCCACCTTGATGATAGTGGACTAAACCTCTGAACCTGTAAGCCACACCCAATTAAATGTTGCCTTTATAAGAGTTGCCTTGGTCATGGTGTGACTTCATAGCAATGGAAAGCCTATCTAAGACAGAAGTTGGTACCAGGGATGGGGGGATTGCTGTGATAATCCTGACCATGCTTTTGTTGGGGAGAATATGGATTTGAGGACTTTGGATTTGGAAAGCAGAGGGATGTTTTAAGTGAGGCTTAATGGGCCATCCTAGTAGGAATATGGAAGACTTTGTTGCTGAGGGTGATTTGAACCGTGGAAGCCTGGCTCTAGAGGTTTCAGAGAAGAAGAATTTTAGTTTGTTGCAGGCGTATTGCTCTTATGATGTTTTGGTGAAGAATGTGGCTGCTTTTTGTCCTTTTCTGAAGAGTCTGCCTGAGGCTAAGGTAAAGAGATGTCAATAATTGCATTGACCAAGGAAATCTCAGAAATGCCCAGCATAGACTCTGTCCTCTGATTTACTCCCATGAAGAGTGTTTTGATCAAGCACAGCAAGCATAAAAAGGGAAAATATCAAAAGTGTGGTTCAAGTGATAAAAGGGCACCAGAAAGTGCAATAGATCTAAATCCTATCTTCAAGGAGATAAAGAGATTAAGGGAATGGTGACTTTGGGGAAAGATCCCACACAGCTGTTTTTTTGTTTATGCATTTGCCATTGAAAAAGAGTTACATCATGTTAGGTGTTTGGATGCCATCTTGTCATTGGCATCCAAACCATTTGCTACCATGAAAAATCTGGCATTAATTTCTGACTAGCTTGGTAAGAGCATTATTATTATCTACAAAGTGGTCTAAGTTCGGAAATTCTATAAGGATAGGACATAAGGAACACCAAGTGTCCTCATGGCACTGCCAAAGAGAAAGAGAGAAGGAGATATCTTCCTGAGAATAAGATAAATTTGCCATTGCCTAGATTATCAATTTTTTTCTCCCATTCATACACTTCTAAACCCTCATAAAGTTAGATCCTAGGAGTCAACAGAGCAGGAAATATTTTGTGTCCTTAAGAAAAAACTCAAAGGTAAATAAAGATACGGATTGCCTTAGGAAACCAATTTTAGAGAAATTTTCTAAAATTCTTTTAAGCTGTCGTTAAGAAAATCAGTGAAAATGCTTTGTTATTAATATGTGTAATATTCCTGGACTTTAGGATAAATAATGCAAACCTGGCATATAAACTAGGAGTAAAAATAGAAATGTCCAGAAGTAGTACCAAGTAATAAAGAGCAAGAAGGAGCTTTGAGTGTGTATATTAGGTGATGAGTTGTTTATGAAAAGTAAGTCACCATGGGACTCTTCTACAGAAACTCTTTGGAGTAAAATACTCTAAAGAATTTCACATATTTCTGTATTTTATGATGTTTCCCACCACATGAACATTATGTTGACAATTCAACCAAAAACAATTGTGAATATTCAAACAAAGTGGAATTTTATAAAAGATTCCCAATAACCTTATATTATTTTATGCAACGGTTTGGTTGTAAGATGTGATCTGTTTTTTGTATCTCTTTATTTAGAGTTGTGTGTGTGTGTGTGTGTGTGTGTGTGTGTGTGTGTGTGTGTGAGCATCAGAAGATTTGGGAGTAAAATGTGAAAAGAAGAAATGAAAGATCCAAGAGAATCCTCTATGCAGACTTGGTGATTGCTTGAGGCTGGAAGAATGAAGGCATGGCATCAAGAATAGGAGATGTGCAGGGGAAAAATCTGAAATAGAAGTCACACTGTCACTGAGATGAGCTTTCTAGTGGAGCTCAAAAGGGAGACAAAGAGAAAGGCAGAGCAGAGATGGATGCCCTGGAAAGGAAATCAGCAGGCCCACCGTGTACATCCTAAAACTTCTGCAGTCAGATAGAACAATGTATCAAAGAAGCAATGAAAAATTAAGTAACCAGAATTACTGACCTTGCAAACCTACATAGGATTGGTTCAAAAGCAGATGGAGAAAAATCACAGCCACATTAGGTTTTCACGCTGTAGATGTTCCCTTTCGGTTTGTTATCTGACAGAACGTTGTTTAACATGTGAAATGTCACTGCACAAATTACAGAGGAACCAGGAAATATCTGTCTCCTGGTGCAGTATTAGGGAACTGCACTTGGCTACAGATTTGCACCATAATAAATTTGTCCATAAATGTGTCCAATAAGCACAGAAGATGAGAAAAAATAACTTTCATATTATATCCAGAAGCTAAATGATAGGTCCTAGGTATGTTACTGGGAGTTGTTTTAAAAGAAAGAAAAATTGGTTGGCCTTTGTTACATTGTAGATCATCATAAAAAGGGCGTTTTCAAAGAAATTGAAACCTTCTTTAAGGGCCTCAGGAATTTACAGTGTTGCCTACAGCACCCACCATATTCATTTTTATTACTCTGTGTCCAGAGTTACACTAACTGCAGAACCAACTGGAAACTGGGCAATAGCAATTCATGGTTTTGCCTTAAAATTAAGCACTTTTCTGATGAATCTGAGCACTGCAAGTTTTCCCAAACGAAAAACAGTAAAACTAAATTCAAAACAAGATCTGTCTCTTTCTGTGTTGTGTTCCAAAACTCCCCCTCTTCCTATCAGACTACAAGCCTAGTACTTCACATCTGAAGCCCCACCTTATCTTGTAAGAAGGCTTTTAAAAAATTCCAAGAGAATTATGACACATAACAGTGACCCAGCACCTCCAGTCATGTGCTCTCTATTCTGTGTGCTCACACAGATGAAGTGATGCTACTTTTTTCTCAGAGACAGGAGGGTATAAAAGAGCATACATAAGCATCTATACTCAGAGGACTTGTGTTGTAATGATATTTTTTAAATCTCAGCTCAGGATTTCTTTCTGCCTTAGATCATTTATGTTTCCAGATGAAAGACACGAACAGCCTTTATATTTTAAATATATTATGCCCTATGCAGCACAATAGCTGGGCATCTATCTACCTTCCATGCTGTTAGAATCCATTTCCCTATTGAGAACACCAAATTCTTACTTACTACTTACTATGTTTCATCTGTGCTGCTCTTAGCTCTGATTGGCCAACCTACATAGCTATGGTTTTTTTACTCCTGCCCCATGATGTCTCTCTCTCTCTCTCCCTCCTGCACATTCCTCTTCTTCCATGGTGGCTTTCTTCTTTTCTCCCCTCTGACCTTCCTCTAAGCCCACCAAAACTCAATCCTACCTATTTCTCTTCTCCCCAACTACTGGCTGTTGACATCTTTATTCACCAATCACAATCAACTAACGGCAGGGTCACTCAGTGTTTTCTATGTGGATTCTCTCTCATCTTTGGGGCAAACAACCTTGGGGGCCCTCAAATTAGCATTAGAATACAAGCAGCATTAGGTCAACCTACCACAGATTTGGAATGAGTTCTTATTCTACCTGTGTGCTTCCCTTCAGTGATGTTATAACATGACTGTAACTTTTTTTTTTCCTGCAAAATGGGGAGTTTCCATAAAGCCTCATTATGAGACTCAGTGAATTATTCCTCATAGGTGAGCTTTCCAGGGTATAAAGCATTCTACTCTGCAAGATAAATATTGTTTCAGTGGTGATTAGTAAAGATCTATTACTTTTATATGCAGAACACAGATTTGAACACTCCATAGCAACCAAATCTGACAAAAGTAATTTTCCAAATGTCAAGACCCTTACAATATTAGACAGAATCTAATGTGTTGATCTATGTGTTGATAGTTGAAATGCAAGACAGCAAATAGCAAGCAACTTAAAAATATCCCCAGGACTCTGGGTCAGTTTGACAAATCTTCATGAAATTGGTTCTTAGAGGATACTGTTCAGGGAAGACAGACACACAGCAATGATAACATGTACAGACAGATAAGTATAAGTTCTACAGAGAAAGTGCATATTGGGAATTACTTAAATTAGCAGAAACATACACAGGAAGAATTGGTCTAAATCAGTGATTCTCAACCTGTGGGTCGCAACCCTACAGGAGTTGAGTGACCTTTTCATAGGGGTTGCCTAAGGCCATCCATCATAAACACCAATATTTACATTATGATTCATAACAGTAGCAAAATTACAGTTGTAAAGTAGCAACACAAATAATGTTATGGTTGAGAGTCACCACAACATAATGAATTACTTGTACTAAGGGGCAGCAGCATTAGGAAGGTTGAGAGCCACTGATCTAAACAGTCAAGAACAGTTTGGTAGAAGAGTTAGAGTTTGGAATTTGTTTCCAAAGACTGGATTTTTCCCTTGATAAACAGTTTATGCCAAAGAAGAACAGATTGACACCACCAGGCATTTTGTGAGTTGTTGCTCCATGCTTCAGGTTTGTCATGTACAATCCTCTGGACAATGATGCGAAGTAACTTCTCTTGATCCTGTATTCTAGTAGGGAGCTCTGGTTTCTGATAGACCGACTTCCTTAACATTGCACTCGTGGTAAGGACTCAAGCTGAGGTTCAGCTTCGGCTCTACCAGACTTCCAAGTGTGTGCTCAGTCTACTTCATGGTCTACATTCTAAACCACATTAACCACAATCAACGTGAAGACAGCCTACATGAAGAAAATTATATGAGCTAATAAATAAGAGAGAGAGAGAGAGGAGGAGGAGAGGAGGAAGAGGATGTAGAGGAGGAAGAAGACAAACACAACATCTAAATAATTTAATTAAATATGGGGCAAAAATAAAATACCTAGACGCTAACTGATGGATCAGAAACTGTTCAATGTCAAATTCATGGGATTCTTTATGATAACCTTCAAGTATTCAAGTAAAATTGTACTTTAAATTTAAAAATTGCCCTTCTATTCATATTTATATTTCTAGTCAGAATGAGTAATAGTGCTTAATGTAAATATTTGGGGTTTTATTTGTCTTACATGCATTAACAACAACAAAAAAAATCAGATCATACAGTTACTACGCAAGAACTTACTGAAAAGTATGATTCAACTATTGGTTTTTTATTTAAACCCCAACTAGGCAGATTTGCTCTCGTATACATGTAAATCAGAGTGTTTCTGGAGTCACATAATTTCAAAGATGTTCTTAAATGCTACCAATGTCTTGCTACACACTACTTTTATGACTCCAAAGTGCATTGCACTCAAGCATATTGTGAAAGGGAACCAACTCTGTGAGTGTGAGTGGGAAGTGAAGTATGACAACGCACAGCAGCTAAGGGCAGGCTCTCCTGGCATGCCTCAGATAGATACACAGTAGAGCAGCTAAGGGCAGGCTCTCCCGGCATGCCTCAGATAGATACACAGTAGAGCAGCTAAGGGCAGGCTCTCCCGGCATGCCTCAGATAGATACACAGTAGAGCAGCTAAGGGCAGGCTCTCCCGGCATGTCTCAGATACACAGTAGAGTAGTGGATGCTGGAGTCAGACCTTAGATTATACTTTTCCTAACATGTAGTCTTCACTCCATCTTGAGACTATCCAACCCACACAGCTTTTTGTAAATGTTAAACATTCTCGGAAGTGGTTATCTCTCAGACTAACCAGTGACAGACTCACCAACCAGTTCTAACATGTCTACCTCTTAGTTATACCCAAAAGCTAATATTGGCTTTACCATTAAACTCTGGGATTTTTCTGTGAAAAAAAAAAAAAAAGGTCCTTAAAAAGTCACTAGTGGCAAAGATGAGTTCCCATGAACTTGTAAATTAAATAAATTCTCATAGCATGTTTGTGGGCAAGAACAGTTGAAGCTGGGAAATAGTCACTCAGTCAGCTGATGGTAGATAGTAAGCAATCAAAGATAAAGAGAAAATATTTAGTTTCTATTATTTTAAATTGGACATTTTTTGAATTAATGCAATCTGAGGGTCTTCAGATATTAGTACACATATAAAAGTTTCATCTGTACTATCAGAGAAAAAACTGAAAGAAAATAAATCTCAAAAAAAAAGCAAACCAATTTTTGTAATTGCAATACCTGTAAACTCCTGAAAAATTTTAATGGTTGTGTTGTTTTTATCTGGCTCAAAAATATGCAGATGTGTTCCAACTTTAACTGTACTCTGCTTCATCGTCTATGAAAAAAGGAATAATGTACAATCTGCACTTTATTCCCAGAACTCATACAGAACAGATGGGCACTCTGAGTAGTGATAAAATTAAGCCATATAAACAGGGAAAAAGCTCCAAAATGAAATAACAAAATAAAAGACAGCTTTTACGCAAAAACCTAGTTCAAAGGGTTAAAAGCTAGAGAGGATTTCAAAATACAATTTCAATACAAGCCAATGCATGTGTGTAATTATAAATTATAGGTCACATTTCCTATTTACCTAGGCTCTTTTCTTCTTCACACCAATCATTGCACATTAGCAAGACAAGATTGGGAACAAATTGACAAGTTAATTGCCCATGCATTAGAATTCCCATATTTCTAGAGTGTGAATAAAATTGCAAATTAAAACCATAGTGTGTGTATTTTTCCAAAGGTCACATTGTTCCACAGGATCTTGCAAGAGAAGAGAGTGGAAGTAACTCTACAACTATTTAGTGGAGAAGTTGCTCTTTGCAAAAAATTTTATGAGCATTTAGTTTTTGTTATTGCTGTTGGTGGTAGTGGTGATGGTGGCCATGTGGCGGCAGTTGCTCCTGCTGCTGCTGCTGCTGCTGCTGCTGCTGCTGCTGCTGCTGCTGCTGATGATGATGATGATGATGATGATGATGATGATGATGATGATCTTCCTGTTCTTCTCCTTCCTCTTCTAATCTGTCATAATCTTAAATCAAATGTTATGAAGCTCTCACCAAAGACAAACAAGTTGAAATTTTCTCTGCTAGCAAAAATCAGTTGTATTTTGTTTCTCTGCAAGAGGACAAAAAAAGGAATAATATTATAATCTAATTAAGTTTCTTTTACCTTGTATTCTTAGAGTTTTGACCTCGTAGTCAAAGTTTTGATCTTTCTTGATTAATACATATCTTCTCTATGTCCTGAATATAAGAAGATCATCAAATTCTCCTAAGATGCTCTCATCAAGATATTATCACATCTGGCCAAGTCACAGAATCCATACTGAATAATAATAGTCTACAGCAGCAAAAACTAAGAAAAAGCAGGAAATTTTAACGCTATTGAGCAGACATCAATGTTCATTTGTTGAAATACAATCTACTGATAATAAACAAGCCAGTTAAACAAATTTTCTATATAAAACCTTACACTATTACATCACAAAAGATTAAAACTATGCAACATTACTAACAAACAGGTGAAATTATGTCTCTACACCCTTTAAGTTACAAATACTGAGAAACATATAAGAAGAACTGCCAGAGAGTTAATGACAAGAATCAATCACTCAATCAACCACCAGCAACCTCCGGATACTACCAGGAGCTTGAAGAAACAGAAACCCAATTGTATCAATTTTTTTTAGAGACTATCTTAATTGGATAAAGAGAAAATTGTTTCCGAGCAGAGTAACTGTTGAGAATTGTAAAGGAGCCAGTTTTATCGAAGGATGTCACCTACTCACAGATGCTGGCAGAAGACCCAAGATTCATGGGTCAGAGATAAAGGACCGTTTATACCTTATAGTGTTAGCTACAGCCAGAACATAAGCACCACTATTCTGAGCCTCCATCACCACAGAGGGGTGTGTGGAGAAGCAAATGATGACAGCAGCACAGGTAGTGGGGCTCGCAGAAGAACAGTTTCAGAACCCCAAATGTTTATCAGCAGGCAGGAAATCTGTCAGACGGTCCTCGGGATTCAGTTATATTTATTATACTGTAGAGTCATTGGATTTTACTGTAAGCCATTTAAAGACCTATCTGTATTTCCAAGGCTATTCACTACAAAGACATCTTTGAAAAGAGGACCTGTTACGAAGACCGTTTGTACCTCTACTCATAAGACAAGCACGAACTGAAAATACCCATGGGGAATTAGCTCCCGGTACTGGCCGTGCCATAAACCTCCACTCTGATATCATCTATAGCTCATGATTGTTTCTTCTAAAAATTTTCCAAGTTGCCTAAGGCAGCACAGCTCTTCCTAAATCTCGACATTCTCCATTCATCCTCTTAAACTTCCCACTTTCTTCTCTTGTTCCACTCTGGTTTTCCCATCTTCTGTCTCATCCTTCTCTTCACCCTTCTTGCTTCACCGTCAGAAATGCTCACTCCCAAGCCCCAAGTTCGCCCCGACCCTGTGTCATGTATCTTGGGTCTTCCATCCTCTAGAGAGACACCCTCACTCTCAGACAACCGGTCACATAGACCCTCCTTACCTACTGAGCTGGCTGGTTGTAAGTCAACTTGACACCAGCTAGAGTTATTTGAGGAGAGGGAGCCTCAATTAAAATGCCCCACTTGATTGGTTGGCCTGTGGGCAAGCTTATAAGGGATTTTCTCTTTTGATTAATTGATAATGGATGTGGGAAGGCACACTTCACTGTTAGCAGTGCTACCTCTGTGTGGGTTAAAATGCCGCTTGCCACGGGGCCAACCTGTGAGGCCGCTCCTGGAGGCAGGACTCGAAAATTTGGGAAATTTGACTGCGCACACCCCCATGCCCCAGACAGGCAGTTGTCGGAGAAGCCACAGGACCCTGCTCTGGGGGTGGGGAAGCACAACCTGAGGTCCCTGCGGACTGCTGGAGTTGGCTCTGACTCTAGGGCACCACAGAGCCTGCTAGGTGCTGTGGAAGAGCCTGCTCTGGGGTCCCCAACCACATGGAGGCCAGGGACAGCAGGTTCTAGCTCTTAGACATCACAGATGCTGCTCGATGTCGTGGAAGAGCTGAGAATGCAGGCCAAAGGGGAAAGAGGGGGAGGAGAGCTCCAGGTGGTTCTCAAGGGGACAAGAGTCTTTGGCTTGCCCAGTCAGCTTGGCTTGGTGGAAGCCATGTCTGAGAACGCAGAGAAGCCTTCGGCGGGAGATTAGACACTGCTCTTTAGTGGAAGACTTGCTCCATTGCTCCAGCACGGCCGATCCCGAGGAGAAAAGGTAGTCCATGGTTTTAAAGCATTTATTGTTATGGAGGAGAGTTGTGATGAGTGAAACCGTACCCCCTTTTCTCAGGACGGGCCTGAAGTTAGGGAAGGGGAGTTAAGAGGGTAGTAGAGGCAGAGAAAGGCAGAGAGAAGGAGAGAGTAGAGAAGTAGAGGCCAGCCACGGCCACGTGGAGAGAGGGGAAGAAGGGAATATGGAGAGAGAGGGAACAAGACGGCAAGAGAGAGAGGAAAGAGTAAGAGAGTGAGGAGGGGGCAATCAGCCTTTTTTATAGTGGGCCAGGCTACCTTGCTGTTGCCAGGTAACTGAGGGGGTGGAGTCCGGACAGAATACCAGGGACTTGGGGTGATACCCTATGTGACTGATGGCCACAGAACTATGGAGCTGGGGCCTCGTGTCAGGAAGCATGGTAAACTTCCTTTCATTCCTTGCAGAGTTGTCTGCTGGGTCTCTGGGGTTTTAATCTAGCTCAGCCAGAAAACAGGCTGCCTTTCATGGCCCCACACCCCTGGGGTGGACAGAAGCATGCTGTCTTCTGAGAAGCTCCAGCTGACTCAGACAAAGGCCGACACCCAGACCCAGATAGTGAATGGAGCTTGGGGACTCTTAAGGAAGAATAAAAGGAAAGATTGGGGCACCAGAAGGGGATAAGAACGCCACAACAAGACCAACAGAGTCAACTAACCTGGACTCTTGGGGCTCTCAGAGACTGAACCACCAAACAAAGACCACATACATGGGCTGGACCTAGGCCTCCCCGCACATCCATAACAGATGGGCAGCTTGGTCTTCATGTGGACCTCAAACAACTGGAGAGGGGGCTATTACAAAAGCCATTGCCTGAACATGGGATATGTTCTTCTAGCTGGGCTGCCTTGTCTGGCCTCAGTGGGAGAGGAAGCATCTAGCCAAGTAAAGACTTGGGGGGGTATGTGTGATGTGTGTATATGTGTGTGTGTCTGTGTGTGTGTGTGTGTGTGTGTGTGTGAGAGAGAGAGAGAGAGAGAGAGAGAGTGTGTGTGTGAGTGTGTGTGTGTATGATATAGGGGAGGGGGGTTGTTACCCAAGGAGGCCCCACCCACTCAGAGGAGAAGGGGAGGGGGAGGGAGGAAGGATTGTCCAAGGGATTAGTGAGTGGCATGTAAAGCGAATAAGAAAAAAAATAAACAAGAACAAAACAAAACAAAACAAAACAAAAAAACCACACGTGAGCAGCAAGTGGCATTCCTCCATGGCTTCTGCTTCAGTCCCTGCCCCCAGGTTCCTACTTCGAGTTCCTGTCCCAGCTTCTCTTCAGTGATGGGACATACAAGCTGTAAGTCAAAAATAAATCCTTTCTTCCCAAAGTTGCATGTGGTCCTGGTGTTTAGGTTCGCCGTCATTGACCTAATGAGGGATCCTTAGAGAGCATATGTTGGTTATGAAACTGGTTGTTTCTAAGGATATTTAACACAGCCCACATAGAAAATCATTTACCAAGAACCAGAATTGAGTTTGGCCCCTTTTTTGCCTGTTTTTAACATGAGTTTTCTAGAGAAGGGGAATCATCTTGCTCATGCAATTTCAGTTAATGCTGGGCCTAGTGTTACCATAGAAACAGGTTTCCATCTGGAATACATCCCCATCAGTTCTGAAATTATTATTCTACACACCTCCACAAATTAGAATAAATCCAGTGGCTACCCGTAATGTCAGCATACAGATGATAAGCTGCATTTTCTCCTTTTATTCAATAATTTTAAAGTCGAAAAGCGAGAAATTATTATCCCTACTGATAAATGCATAAGAGTAAAAAGATAGTCAAGGAAAACCCACTGCTTCTTATTTATTTTATTCATGAAACAGCATAAAATAGAGTGATGTGCACCATGTCCAAAAGACAAGGTCATTTCTCAAATGACTAGACGACAGTGGGAATTCAACGTGAGGAAAACAGATCATTTTAACAGCATCATTCTCCTTAGCCGAGAAACCTGAAAATCTATTTATTGGAAGAACTCCACGTTTTAAAGAGCATTTGAATATTCTCAAACCTCTTGTCTCTCAAAGAATTTTAAGCACCTAATATTCCTAAATGTGGAGATATTAACAGTTACAGAATGGATACAAACTGAATCACATGTCCCGAGTAAGAAGGACCCCCACCATTTGTGGACAGTATTGGAACTGACTTTCTTCTCAGAATTTATAATAAAAATAATTTTAAAAAACAATGAAATGAGTTATAAGGAAAATAGATCCACCTCCAATGATGCTGTTAAGGTGTAATAGGTGTCTCCCTGGTGTCCAGATATTTCACTGAAATTTTGTCAGAGACAAGGTAAAAATTAGAGAGAAGCTTTGCTCAATATAGTGTTCTGTGATGAAGGAAGTGGCCTGAAATCTGTGTTGTCCAATATGGTACTGGCCAGCCACAAATGGCTATTAAATCCTTGAATGGAGCTAGTGAATGACCCCATTGATTATTGAAAAATATTAATTAGCATACTGGGTGTGGCTGTGATTTCCATATTCAACAGCAAACTTTTACAGGTTAATAATCATGCAATTGAGCTGGACCTTGGTGGTGCACGCCTTTAATCCCAGCACTTGGGAAGCAGAGGCAAGCAGATTTCTGAGTTAAAGGCCAGCCTGCTCTACAGAGTAAGTTCCAGGACAGGCAGGATTACGCAGAGAAACCTTATCTCAAAAAAAAAGAAAAAAGAAAAAGAAAGAGAGTGAGAGAGAGAAAGAAAAATTAATAATCACACAGTTGGAGTCCAACCAGGAAGTCTTAGATAACTGCAGTATTTATTCTCTGATTCTTTTTTTCTTTTTTTAAGTTTTATTGCATTATAATGAGAAAAGTTACATGATTTCAATTTATCTGAATTTGTTAACATTTAAAAGAATATTTTAAGCAAATATAATTAAATCACATTCTTGTTTTCCTTTTGTACCCCAACTCCTCCCAGAGACCCCTCCTTCAATACCTACAATACCTTTTTTTGTCATATTCCTTAAAATTTATAAAATATTATAACAGTAAAAATGAGTATTATAAAAATTGTTTGATATAAAACAATAATCAATTTAACAGTCTTATGTAGATGCTTGTCTACGGCTATACTGAAAATACATACGCTTTTCTCAATATAAATTTTAAATAACTCCAAACATATTAACTGTATATTTCAAAATAATACATCACTACTAATACATTCTTAAATGTACATAAATATATAAAGTGTTTTTGTTTGTTTCTTGGTTTTGTATTTAGTAGAGCTTAAAATCTTGGCTCTTACTGTGGTAACTTGATACTAGAGTTACAAATGTCAAGCCAAGCATTCAGTCTCACTCTTTGTTGTTCTCTTACAAACCCCCTCCCAATTTAATTGTCTACATTTCTTTTGGGTATATAAATACTTTTAAAATATGTAAGCTGTTCTGAAAACCATAGTATAGTATAAAAACATGAAATAAACAATACTACTAATAGAGAGGCTGAGATAGGAGAAGCAAGATCTCAAGACCATTATGTTGTACACAGCAAGAGATTGTCACGAACAAACAAGCTGAAAGTGTGTATGGATTGTATAATATTGAGCCTGTCTCTCCAATTACCAAATTAGAGAGACCATTGGATGGCAGTCAATAAATTTCTAATTCATCATATTTTTGGATTTCAATCGATTAGGATATGTTGTTAATATTAACTTTCATATTAAGATGTTAAGAAAAAGTAATTGTTACTTCCTGTTGTTTTTGTTGTAAGAGATGGAATTAGATTTGTGTGGATTTGTTGAAAAATTACTTTCTTACTTCTTCTAGGGTATAGTTTTGCTTTTTATGTTGATGTTTTCCATCTATTATCCTTTGTAGGGCTGGATTTGTAGAAAGATATTGTGTAAATTTTGTTTTGTTGTGGAATATCTTGTTTTCTCCATCTAAGGTAATTGAGAGTTTTGCTGGGTACAGTAGCCTGGGCTGGCATTTGTGTTCTTGTAGAGTCTGTATGACAGCTGCCCAGGGTCTTCTAGCTTTCATAGTCTCTGATGAGAAGTCTAGTGTAATTCTGATAGGCCTGCCTTTATATATTACTTGACCTTTTTCCCTTACTGTTTTTAAAATTCTTTCTTTGTTTAGTGCATTTAGTGTTTTGATTATTATGTGACAGGAGGAATTTCTTTTCTGGTCCAGTCTATTTGGAGTTCTGTAGGCTGCTTATATGTTCATGGGAATCTCTTTCTTTAGGTTAGGGAAGTTTTCTTCTATAATTTTGTTGAAGATATTTATTGGTCCATTACCTTGGGAGTCTTCACTCTCTTCTATACCTATTATCCTTAGGTTTGGTCTTATTGCATCCTGGATTTCCTGGATGTTTTGGGTTAGGAGCTTTTTGCTTTTTACATTTTCCTTGACTGTTGTGTC
>NW_022196896.1:52993843-52998022 GCF_008632895.1 Mastomys coucha | reverse complement strand
GGCATTGGCTGGCCCAGACAGACGGGAAGCAACCCCAGCCACTGGGCTGTCAGAGTTCCTGTGTGCCTGGGTCCTGCTGGTCCCATTTACTACCAGTGTTGGGACAGATGTATGTCCTCCTCACCTGGGAGTGGAGCTTCCTCTGGGTGTTGTAGAACAGGAAGGAACCTGAGCCACTGGGCTGGCGGAGTTCCTGTGTGCCTGGTCCCGCTGGTCCCAGTTACTTCTGGCATTGGGACAGATGTTATGTCCTCCTCACCTCTGATCCTGGGCGTCTATTCTCTGATTCTTGCTTTTACTGGTGTAGAGTTGGCAGGAAGACTCAGTGTGTTATACTATTTGCCATATAAATCCTAGAGAGTTGGCAGTGCACCCCAGCTACACAGATTATCAGCTATGTGGTTAAGTCACCTAACCTCACAGTCAAATTATACCTCCTAGTGATAGCACTCTCTTGGAAATGTGTTGATTGCTTAGCATGTGCCTGCTATAGGGAGGGACTCAATGCATGTTAGATGTTACCCTTGATTATTATCATAGAAATAGTTTAATATCCATCTCATATACAGATACCAAACCCAGACACTATTGTGAATGCCGAGAAGTGCATGCTGACAGGAGCCTGATATAGCTGTCTCCAGAGAGGCTCTTCCAGTGCCTGACAAATACAGAAGTGAAAGCTCACAGCCAACCATTGGACTGAGCATGGGGTCCCCAGTGGAAGAGTCAGAAAAGGGACTGAAAGAGGTAAAGGAGTTTGCAGCCCCTTAAGAGGAACAACAATATGAACTAACTAGTACCCTCAGAGCTCCCAGGGACTAAACCACCAACCAAAGAGTACACATGGAGGGACCTGTGGCTCCAGCCGCATATGTAGCAGAGGATGGCCTTGTTGGGCATCAGTGGGAGGAGAGGCCCTTGGTCCTGGGAAAGCTCAATGCCCCAGTGTAGGGGAATGCCAGGGCAGGGAGGAGGGAGTGGGTGGGTGGGTGGAGGAGCACTCTCTTAGAAGCAGGGAGAAGGAAACTGGGAAAGGGGATAACATTTGAAATGTACATAAATGAAATATCCAATAAAAAAAAAGAAAGAAAGATTTTGCTTGGATATATATAGGCTATGGAAGAAAAAACTAATTATGAAACAAAATTTTGTTGCTTGTAGAAAACATAGCCGGCTTGTAACAATTTATACTGAGTGATCCAACAATATCAAGTCAAATTCAGATTATTCATCAGCATAAATTAAAAGCTTAGGAACTTAGGATTAGACACACTGGGCAAGACTACTCCACTTCAAACATAAAAAGCTGATTTGAAATCTCTAACACCCATGTAAAAAGCCATGGTTTTGCAGGCCTGTAACCCCCACACTCCAAAGCAAATACAGGTGGATCCCAGAGCTCACTGACTAGGAAACTAGCCAAAGTGGTGAACTTCCAGTTCAGTGAGAGACCCTGTCTTATGGCAATAAGGCGGAAAGCAACAGAGGAAGACAGCAAAGATCCTCCTCTGGCTTCCACATGCAACACATGTGCATACACACACACACATAGACAAACACACAGACACACATATACATACAAACACACACACAGACATATACACACTCACACACACACAACTACCATCACCATGTACACATATACACACAAACAAGTTCAAGACATTAAACTCAGTGATCTCACCAACACTTATAAGATACATGGTATTCGCCGTAACACAATCTGTCAACTTGTGTTCTCATTAGCAACCTCGTTAGCAAAAGGCAATCTTTACGAATATGCATTGACCTTATCTCCGGTACCTAGTAGTGCAGACAATTCAGGAAAAAAACAAAATGTTCTCTGCAGGAAATCCTTATTTCCAACTAATGCAAGATGTACAGTGTCCATCAGTGGCATACCTCACTCTAGAAACAATGTATACATAGCCACATGTTTATACGTCTCAAAAGATTAATGTGATATTCAAATAAAGTAGTTGTTCCTGTATACTTCTAAATTCTTAAATTCAGTATCTAATAGTAAAGCTTTAGGCTCCAAGAGTCAGGAGAAACTTGTTTAACAGGGAGAAGGATGTTTCTCTAAATTTACAGAAATCCATAAAATCTGACACCTCTGAGGTGGAATGCTGTTAGGACTGGCTTAAAACATTTTTACTTTATAAATGGCCCCGTGCGCTCACCCTAGCATTTTTCTGGCATCTTAACAGCAGACAAGGGCAGCTCTTATTTTTCCAGCGGTGTCTGCTTGGTAAAGTCTAAATAGGTCAGAGGGGGAAGTAAAAGCTCTTCTTTCAATGGACCTTTTAAAAGTCAGAACCTTCCTTATACTTGAAAGTAGTTCCACTGTAAAGTTGCCTAAAAGCAAACAAGCTAACAAGCACCTTGCTGTGGGCTGGATGCTCAGAGATCCCAAGAAACAGCAAACCTCTAGTGTCTGCAATGAAAGTTCTATTTTTAAAAAGTAAACAATATTTTTATTAATTCTTTGAGAAGAATTTAATGTATTTTAAATATATTCACAGACACACACACACACACATTGAAACTTTTTCCAGAGCCTCCCTTTCTACCCTCAACCCTTACAATCTCTTCCCATACAACTTTGAGAATTCTCATTTCATTTTTTTCTTTCCTCATCAAATCCAGTGCAAATTCCTTGAAATATTATATATTATACCACTCCTTGGCATATACCCAAAAGATGCTCCAACATATAACAAGGACACATGCTCCACTATGTTCATAACAGCCTTATTTACAATAACCAGAAGCTGGAAAGAACCAAGATGTCCTTCAACAGAGGAATGAATACAGAAAATGTGGTACATTTACACAATGGACTACCACTCAGCTATTAAAAACAATGAATTCATGAAATTCTTAGGCAAATGAATGGAACTAGAAAATATCATCCTGAGTGAGGTAACCCAGTCACAAAGAATGCACGTGGTATGCACTCACTGATAAGTGGATATTGGCCCAAAAGCTCAGAATACCCAAGATACAATTCACAGACCACATGAAGCTCAAGAAGAAGGAAGACCAAAATGTGGATACTTCAGTCCTTCTTAGAAGTGGGAACAATATACCCAGGGAAGGAGTTACAGAGACAAAGTGTGGAGCAGAGACTGAAGGAAACGCCATCCAGAGACTGCCTAACCTGGGGATCCATCCTTCTTCCTGAGAGGCTCTGCCAGAGCCTGACAAATACAGAGATGGATGCTCATAGCCAACCATTGGACTGAGCATGGAGTCCCCAGTGTAGGGGAATGCCAGGGCAGGGAGGAGGGAGCGGGTAGGTGGGTGGAGGAGCACCCTCATAGAAACAGGGGGAGCAGGGAGGGAATAGGGGGTTTCCTGAGGGGAAACCGAGAAAGGGGATAACATTTGAAATGTAAATAAAGAAAATATCCAATAAAAGAAAAGAAAAGATGACAGAATACTTTTTCAAAAAAGTGGTTTTTCAGGCAGTCAGAGGGTAGACAGGGAGGGGGATAAAATCTGAAGTGTAAAAAAATATATATATTAAATAAAATAGATAGATAGATAGATAGATAGATAGATAGATAGATAGATAAATTACCAGTGTGTTTCAAAACCCTACGTTAATGGTTAATGACTGGCTAGTTGTACTTGATAATTCACCACTGGCAGAGAATGTGATTTGGCTTTGTGTGCCTTTTTCAAGTACACACTGGGTAAGAGTTTAGCATTTGGAAAGGAAGAAAGGCAAGAAATAGTCTAAAGTTAGAGTTTGATTTTAAGACAACAGCAAGAGGACCTGAAAGAGGATTTTCCTATCACAGATAGGTTGTATAGAAAGCTGTCTGTCAAAATGTCAAAAGGACGAAGAACAAATACAAACTGCCAAAGAAGATGATGGTATTGATGTGAACTTTAGATTAATGACAGTGTCCGATGGTGAATGTTCCCAGCACCTTTACCATGATTTATTATGTGTAACCCAGATGGTAAAAGGCAGGACCCCACTCATTGAGTGCTAGATAAAATCGTCCTCATCCTTGAGAGTCTAAATCCCAGGGCTTTGCTGATCTTCAGTTAATCATGGCAACATCCTCGCCGCTTATGGGTCCTGCATGTTTTGTTTTGTTTTGTTTTGTTTTAGATATTTTCTTTATTTACATTTCAAATGATATCCCCTCTCCTGGTTTCCCC
>NW_022196896.1:52992409-52993833 GCF_008632895.1 Mastomys coucha | reverse complement strand
AGAAACCTGTTCCCTCTCCTCTCCCCCTGTTCACCAACCCAACCTCTCCCCCTTTCTGGCCCTGGCATTCCCCTACACTGGGGCGTAGAACCTTCACAGGTCCTGCATCTCTTGAACATACATTTTCTCCACTGTGTAATCACAAAGCTCCTCACAGGGAATAAGCAAACCAAGTAGTTCCACTGATAGAGAAAAATAGAGAAAGAGTCACCACTCATATCACCGCACAACTTCAAAGAAAACAACTTCGATGGAGAACTAAATAATCATCTCTGGCTCCTGCCCCATGGTGAGGCAGTCCCTGTGAGTCTGAGGAAACCAGAGGTTGCCAGCAGGGAAGACCCCTGCCACTGGCAAAAAGGCAGAAGGCAAGAGTACCCAGGCAAGACTATTTGATACCCTCTGAGTTCTGAACAGTAGTCATGAGTCTTAAAGTTGCAGAGTTGTGCCTTAAACTCCTCACCTTGGAATAGAGGATCAGATTTCTGTGGCATAAAACAGGATTGTTAAAAATGAAATGAAATGAAATGAAATGAAATAACAAATGATTCAGATGGGGGCCTGGAAAGGTGAGTGGGCAGTTAGGAGCACTTGCTGTTCTTGCAATGACCAGAGCTTGGTCTCTAGTACCCACATCAGGCATCGCAACCACCTGTAACTCTGGCTTCGGGGAATGCATTCTTCAGGATTCCCAGAGGACTACATGCATGTGGTGTACACACAGACAAGAAGGCACACACACATGCATATAAATTTAAATTTTTGGTTTTTTTTTTTTTTTTTCGAGACAGGGTTTCTTTGTATAGCCCTGGCTGTCCTGGAACTCACTCTATAGACCAGGTTAGCCTCGAACTCAGAAATCTGCCTGTCTCTGCCTCCCAACTGCTCGGATTAAAGGCATGCACCACCACCGCCCATAAATTTAAACTTTTAATATGAAGAATTAAAAATATCACTATGAGAACACCACCCACTAGAGATGATAACAAATAAGATCAGATAGCCACTGAGATTAGGTAAGACTAGTCCACTCCTGAAGTGTTCCACACCGCATGAAGAGAAGAGGTCAGCTCCATGTAAAACAGAATGCTGTTCTAGGGCAGAGATCAAGTATGATGTTCCAAGAAGTAGCAACACATACAATTAAGTATTATAAAGGTAGAGAAGATGTAGTAAGAAAGAAGATGGCTAACACGGATACACGGATGTGTTCTTAATGAGGAAAGCATGTGAAAAAAATCAGAAAAACTGCATGAACACAATCTACATTTCACCTCCAGAAAAAACAGGATAGGGAGGGGGAAATGGGGAAGGGACAGGAAAGGAAAGGTGGAGAGGGGAGAGGAGAATTGGAGACGGGAGAGCTGGAGAGGGGAGAGGAGAGGTGGGAAGGGGAGGGGAGAGGAGAGGTGGGAAGGGGAGGG
>NW_022196896.1:52988158-52992296 GCF_008632895.1 Mastomys coucha | reverse complement strand
AGAAACAGAGAGGTGGGGAGGGGAGAGAAACAGAGAGGTGAGGAGGAGAGGGGAGGGGAGAGGAAGGAAAGGAAGGGGAAGGGGAAAGAAGAGGTAGGGAGAGGAAAGAAAGGGGAAGAGAAAAGTTCCTTATTGTGGCCTAAAACCGGTTTCTTGATAATTGGAATATTATTTTTAAATGTGAGATAATGTACCTTCCTCATTACATTCTAAACACTGTTTTGTTTTGAATTCTCAAAATACTTCCAGTTTCCCTCATGGAGGAGAGTTAGCAATAATCCCATCTAGAAGCAAGCCACAAGGGCAAAGAAAAGAGCATTTACAAGGGGGAAGTCAGTGTATCTCCTTAAGAGAGCCTTGTAACCTTGACTCAAGTGCAAAGCTGAATAAGGTAGCTCATCCCATTTCTCTTCCTGTGAGCCAACACCACAGAAAAGCAAGCTGAAACGAAGGAGGTTCTTTGATTAATTTTCTGGAACAAGCAGTTTAAATATCATGGTGGCAGTTTGATTAAAATTACACAGATGGAAATGATAGTATCTTCATATAGATTCTGACGTAGTCTTCTGGGATCCAGAATGCTTATTTAAATACTGATTTTAATATGATTTACATTTCTATATCTGCTACTGCAATCAGGTTGCCTGGATAGTGCCCATGACTCATATAATCCAGATCTAAGGTTCAATTGTGAGAAATTTTCTAGTCAGTTACTACATATTACTGTGATAAGCCAACGGTAGTCTTTATAGATCTTCTTGAATCAGGTAAAGCTTGTCTAATCCTCTGAGAGAAATTCTTGGATTTTTGTTTGTTGTTTTTGGTTTGGGTTTTTGTTTTTTTGGTTTTTGTTTTGCTTTGTTTTGTTTTAATGGAAGAAAGAGTTTATTTGGGCTTACAGTTCCAAAAGGATGAATCCATTACTATCTTTATGGTGGGTAGGCATGGTAACAGGACCAAGAAGCTGAGAGCAAACACAAAGCAAAGAGGATGAACTGAAAAGTGGGGTGAGGTTATAGACTCTCAATGCCTGCCCTCAGTAATGTACCCTTCCACCAAGGGTTTACCTCACATAACCACACACACACACACACACACACACCGCCAAACAGTGCCACCAACAGGAGACTCTATGCTTGAATTACTGAGTTTTTGCAGGACATTCCTAATTTAAACGACCACACAAAGAAGGAGATACTTCTATCAGTCATTTTGAACAGTTCAATCAACCCTAGCGATCAATGGAGGCGGCAGATGACACATCTGGCAAGGCACATGGCATCATTCAAAAAGACTTTATTGCTAAAGTATGGTAACCACAGTCTGAGCCTTCACGATGTCCACTCTGCTGATGGAGGATCTCGCTACAGTGTTGGCGACTGACTGATTAGAGTGTGGATGCTAACAGGTGAGGTGGCTCTGCCACTTCCTTAGATAAACTAGCAGCAGAATTTGCAACATTGATGGACAGATTGGCTATGACAGAGTTCTTGGTAGCATGAGATGAAGAGAGAAAAAGAAATTATACAGATCCACAGGATTTGATATTGAGTTGAGGTAGGTAGTACAGGCCGGAAATTCTGGCTACTTGGGAGATACTAAGGCTCCAGGAGTGTCACAACTTTATGGAACTGCCTGGACTATTACTCAAGTTGGGGGCAGCCTGGGCAACATAATGAGATGCAGTCTCAAAATATAAAAGCTAAAGGAGGGCAGATTCGTGTTTGCTATCTCAGCAAAGCTCAGTAGCAGGGTGCTTATGCAGCATATACAAGGCCTAGATTCCAGTACAGGGGAAAAAAAAAAGAGTTGAAAATGTTGTACTGTATATTGGCATTTACTTACTGTTCTCTAATCAAATATAGTAGCTCAGTGATACAGTATGTTAGCTCAGAAGTTGCCTGCTCTCTACCAGCATAGCAGGATGGCTAACTGAGAGCTGCAGCTCAATGTCCACACCACAGCATTCTCATTGTGAAAGTGAGGGATTGGAGGACAGTGAGGGAAGACTGAACTGAAAACAGAACAAACCCAGGCAGGACAAACACCAATCCTCGCAGCTCCATGTACAGCATCTGGGACTCATGAGAGCATTTTCTAGGTTCTAGCTGGCTTGGGTAGCCCTTCCTCTACATCTCTGCTAGCTGAAACTCATGTAGGTTCCGTGCTAGGGTAGCCCCACTTATTCCCTGACACTTACCTATAGGCCTTGATTTTTCAAACTCTACTTTTAATGACAGTTCTTAAATGCTTTAACCTCCCTTCTAGCCCATCACCCACCAGAGATAGTGGGAAAGAACGGTTATAGGATACGGGGGAAGTGGGCCTGTTTAGAAATTGTTCTTTGGAGCTAATCCAATCTACGTTGTCAGGAAATCAGCAGTTCAGTTCACAGGAGTCACCAGTGGCAGCTTGATCCACTCGCATATACTTCACAAATCTACCAGCAGTCCAGTTCAGTAGTGCCAGGAAAGCAAACACAAATCAACAGCAGTAGCATGACCTAGCAGAAACTGCCAGGCCTCCACTGAATTGTCACAAGTCAGCAGAAGTGACCAGGTCCAACAGGGATGTCCACAGAAGTTCTCTGCTGCACCTCTCTCAACAAAGTGAAGATCAGCGCAGATGAAGACTCAAGACCAAGAAGCACTGTGAAGCTAGATATACCAGTCCCTGTCACTAGCCATTGAGTCCTATTAATACTCCCTTCACAACAGACTGTCCCCATCCCTGTCATTTTCAGTATCCTGCTATCACCTCTGTAACTTAGACTTCATCTTCGCAGCTTCACACCTAGGATGCTCGCAGCCTCTCAGAAGAATTTGACCAACGGCATATTTCTTCGGCTTCTAGCTTTTCTTCAGAACCTTGGTGCAGGCCACCGTGCACCCTCTCCAACAGTTGCATGTTATATATTCAGATCCATAACCAAAGGGACAATGATCAATTCTTCTGTCAGTGTAAGACATCGCCTGCCTCACTGGATCATGGTGATAGCATTTTCTAAGAGCCTACAGGGCTGAACCACAGAAAACCCTTCTTTGGGCAGCCTTCTGGGGCAGGGTACCCTACAGGGCCACTCGTTAGTTGAACACTCCTTTCTCAAGCACTCTCCTTTTTGATGAAAATATTCTTCAAATAGATCTGCATTTTTTACACACCGAGCACTTTGAAGAATAAAATGTGGCCCTCAAGGTACCTTCCCTATGATCCTGCACAAAGTCTCCAGTTTCTCTAAGGTGCTAATCTGTTTAGCAGTTTCAGCAACTCTGTCTACACTTACCTTGTCCACAACATTAAACTCATCCATGTTCTTTTCCACATCTCCGTACTCTAACTTTTACCCAGAATTCTCACACTAAGCATTGTTGCAATCAATGAACAATAACCATGCCACAGCCTAAATGCTGTCATATTGTCTTGAAGTTTCTTATCAAATATGTTAGTCCATTATTTTAAAATTCAGCCTTCCTTGGGTAGTACACAGACACACTCTTTCCCAGCACAGGAAAAGTAACATGAGCAGCCCCTCTCTACAGCCTGAAAGTTTGCTTCTTCCCACTATGAAGCCTAGTGAGGCTGCTTTAATCAATCACATTTCCTCTCGACTTCTGAATGTCTTTGTTCCCATTAAAGTGGCTTGTGACAGCATTCAGCTTGCAGCCTAAACCCTCCCACCTTCCTTCTACAATCCAGTTGCTACAAACCACAAGGTTGGGTATATCACAAAAATGACCCAATTTCACGGCACCAATTTACTGTATCAATTCCCTGCCTCTTCACTGCAGAAGAATACCTGACAGCAAGAGATTAGAGTTGACTTTAGCTCATGGTTCGAAGCAATGGTGAAGGAGTAGCTGCTAGGTGTGTTTTGACAACAAGGGCTGACTTGTGAAGCAGCTGCTTACTCCGCAGTAATGACCAGAAAGCAGAGTGAGGCCAGAGACAAGCCACCTTGACACTCTCCATCCCCTGTGTTCACCAAAACCCTGTGTTTGCCAGGTAGACCCCACTCCAAAAGGTCCCAACACCTCCACAAACAGTATCACCAACTGGGGACAAAACATTCAAGCACATAGAGCTGTGGGGAACATTTTATATCCAAGCCATAGCACACAATAACAGGTATAGCATGAAG
>NW_022196896.1:52980538-52988148 GCF_008632895.1 Mastomys coucha | reverse complement strand
AAAAAAAAAAAAAAACAGCGGAAAGGGTTTTGAATGTTTGTGCCACAAAGAAATTAGGAGCAATTAATACATTTAACCTAATTTAAACCCAATGCTATATCTATGTGCATTAAAGCATTACACTGGGACCAAATTAACGTTTATAATGTTGATGTTTTTATGTATGGTGGGGGGAAGAGAGAGAGAGAATACAGTAATAAAAAAAATGAAGGATTTCAATGTGATTAATGCTGCCCAGATCTAATTGTGGTCTGAAGGATGGTTAAACCCTGAAATGTCAAAATCGTTTTCTCCAGAGGTTCTATTAAACACAAAGCAGTTTCCGGAGGGCAGGAGATGACTGGCGAAAGAAAAGAGTTGAGGTGAAATCTCAGATATATTCCAGATCGCTACATTGTATCAGACATTTTCTTCATATCTCAAGTGTTTCTTCCATAAGGAAGAGCTCTTTTTAATTATCCATGGGCATATATTATTTAGCAAACTCTATCTTTGAACCATAATTCATGCTCCAGTCCCTAGAAGTTGAAACTACAGAGGAGAACTTAGAAGAATTTGAAATTTTCACTTGGGAGGTCATTGAGGGCTCATTAAAGGCTGCTTTCTTTAGATATATGCTTTATTATGAGGATTGATTCATGCTCTCTCCAACACTCCAAAAGAAATAAACATACTAACCTAATTACAATCAGAACTCCTAGCAGACATTTTCCAAACCTCAATTATTTTCAGAAGTTCTGCCTTCAAGTTGAATTTAAAATATGGTAAAATTCCCTTTCCCATTTTTTAAAATTTATATTTGAATTTTTTCATACAATGTATTTTGATCTTATTATCTCTCCAAGGTCTCTCAATTTGTTTTGTTTTGGAATATTTTTGTCTTGTTGATTTTATTTTTCTTTTTTGTCTTTTTTCTTTTTCTTTTTTCTGTCTCTCCTATTTTATAAACTGAAATAAAGACATTTTAAGTTTATTCAAAAATGACTTTCTTTATTTTTGTCTCTCTGAGCAGCTTAAATTTCAAAAAGTACCAAGTGTTACATACTTTTATTTACATCCAGTGATATAAAAAATAATGAGACTTTCTTGGATACTTTTGGACACAGTCAGGGAGAAAAGGGAAATGGCTTTACTTTGTTCCTTTTTTCAACACTCTGCTATTTTTCCCTTTCTAACCATCCCAGGCACTTCTCATAGCTCCCTGGGTTCCTCTGAATTTCTTAAAAATCTGGGCCAGCCTAGGCCAGTTTGTTACCTCAGACCCTGTATTCAACTCAGTGGTCAAGTCCTCTCATGTTCCAAAGCTAGCCACACAGACCTGGAGTGTGCCCATGACAGACTGGCTGCTCTTTCATTCCTTCAGAGCTGTGAGAACAGATTCTACCGAAGATAGGCAGTGTCTGCATTTTCAGGGCTCCCAGAACGCTTGGGGGAGAGAGAGACAACAAGTCCTCAGCAAGTGACTGTGAGCAGAATCCAGGTGTCTGGAATGCTCTGGTCTGGGCAGGTGAAATCAAGCGTAGCCTCTATCTTACACACTCACCATGACTATCAGGCTGGAAACGGAATGCTCACCTCTGCATTGGAGCACTGGGCATGCAGTCCTGGAGTCTGGCTCCCAGGAACAGCGCAAGAAAGCCACACCAGGCCACCTAATAGTGACATGAACACATAGAACTAAGTCGCTAGGAGAGCAGTGTTCATCTACTATTACTATTGCACTTTAATCTGTTCCATCTTTGTTTGTGCAATAAGCCTGGGAGATGAGACAGAGAAGAGAAAAATCAGGCTACACTGGAAACTTCTGGCCAGAGAACCGGAGAACGGCAGACTGTGTGAATGTATAATGACCTCGTATGGACTTTCATGTAACTGCGTGAGAAGGAACCAGGGAAGAGACTTGGCAACGGAAAGAACAGGAGAAAATGGATCTGTTTCCATGTAGAGACGAGAGGTTAAAGATTAATTGTGGAAATGAAAAAAAAAACATATTTTTGAAGGAACCCTTGCTCAGAGACAAGAGCATTTGACAAAACCTGAGAGGATAATTAGAGAAATTATGAAAAGTTGCAGGAAACCTATTAAATTAAGAAACACAGGCCGTTCTTTGCCTACTTCCTAACAAAGGTGTAATCAAAGGAATTTCCAAGTGACTGAGTTTCTATTAATCTTCTCTCTCGCACGCTTAAATTTATTCAGCTTTATCCCCCACAGAGCGCACATAATGCCTATTCTTAATTTATGGTGAGCCTGATATATTCTAAATCTTGCATGCTTTTAATGCCATCCTAGGCAGAGTTCTTCATGCTCTCTGCACACTAGCATTATTGCAAACTCAGACCAGGAACTATGGAAGTTTGGGAGAGTTCCCCAACCTGAACTGAATAGAAACCTAACAGCATTATTCACGGGTTTTCCAGGAAGGTAATTTGTTTGAGCCAAGCATCAAATGGGAGGAGGAAAAACATAAAGAACTTGAAAAGCATAGTTGGAAAGATACAGCCTACAGGAAAATGGGCTCTCTTGTTTACATTAAGGAGAAAGAAAGTTCGTTTTCTACTGAAAACAAACAAATGGAATATGCAGAAATGCGCAAGCTCCAGAATTTTGGTAAGTTGTGAGATCTCTTCCCTCCTGTCTCTTTTCCCTCTCACCAAATTTTTAGACTGTAATTACCAAGTCAAAAGATGTGTAGGCATGCAAGTTTAATGTTCTTGAAAATTTAATCAATGGCACTCTGGCATCTGTTGACCTATCAACTGGCTAGACTTTAGCATCTTCAAGTGTTACTTTAAGTGTTACCCTCCTGGTTTGAGGCCTGCCTCTCATAGCCACACCTCTCTGCCCATCTCCTGCTATTTGCCACACCTCCAACCTGGTTCCAGTTACATTCGGAAGCTCCACCTCTGCAGAGAAAAAAGGAAGTCGTTGATTGGACTGACGTGCTGACGTACTTGGGGGTGTGGTTTTGCCTGACTTATTCTACCTGTTGGTGGGAACAAAGGATTCATTAAAGGTTCAAGATGGCTGAGCATTCACGACTCCTGTCTAATTTTGTAAACCAACCACGTGGACAGGTATACCTGTGGCCACTCTATCTTTTGCCTAACTCTCTCTTGCTGCTGCTCTTCTTTCTAACTCCATATTTCCAGGTAACCCACTGTTTTAACGTTGCTGCTGGACAGCGACATTTAAGAACAATAGATATCAGAGAAGGGGAGAGGGTTGGGAGGAGGGACTGTGTTTCAGGGTGCCAGGAGGAGGGAGTTCAGTGATCAGAATGTGAAATGAATAAATAATCCCGAACAATAATCATTTGGTTCTCCATGCATTTGGTAACTAATTAAGTTCTTCTTACAATATATTTATATCTGCCCATTGCTGGCTGTGGTAAAGTATCTTTCTGGTATTGTCTTCATCATGTTAACTCCAAGTTTAAAGCCTTAAAACCTCTCAGTGCCTCACCATCATGTATAGCATAGGCGGCAAGCATATGTATACGTGAAAAGCTGCAAGACCATTTTAAAAGACACTAAAAGTCTATGAAATCTTTCAAATTTTGCACTGTTTTTGGTAATAATATCTAGTTTTCCAAATCCTCCTTGGAGCTCTAAAAAAAGAAAAAAAAAACTACACACATGTATCTATCAGGTAAAATCAAAGCTTGGTAATCAGCATTCAAGAGGTGAAGTGATGGTATACACCCTTAATCCCAATACCTGGAAGGCAGAGGTAGATGGATCTCTGGATTCAAGGCTATCCTGAATCACACAGTGAGTTCCAGGCCCATTGGAATTACAGAGGTGACAGGGGCAGGTGGGGGTGAGGTGGTATCAAAGGGCTAGACTAGAGAAACAGCTCAATAAATTGTTGTGTAAGCCAGAAGACCTGGGTTTGGATAGCCAGAAACTATGCAGATGTGGAGATGGTGGTGTGCACCTGCTGTGACCCCAGCCCTGCGGGGAGACATACCCATCTTAGGTGCTCACTGACTGGCCAGCCTGTCTGATTAGGGAGCTGCACATTCAATGAGAAGCCCTGTCTTGGTAAATCATGTGGAAAGCGATAGAGGAAGACACCTGGTGTTAACCTCTAGTTTCTACACACTTGCACACAGATGTACATACATACATACATTTGTGCATCATGTACACACAGAGACAGACACTCACAAACACACACACACTAGGTGAAACCAAGGTGACATTTCATTCATGTCTACTAAGCCAGGTCTTCAGGTGGATAAGCTCCTCCAGTCCTACTCCTTCCTTCCTTTCTTCCTTCCTTCCTCCCTCCCTTCCTTCCTCCCTTCTGTCCTTCCTTCCATCCTTTCCTTTTTTCTACAAACACTTGCTGGGCACTTTCTGTGTTCCACA
Organism: Mastomys coucha; assembly: GCF_008632895.1. Lineage (NCBI taxonomy): Eukaryota > Metazoa > Chordata > Mammalia > Rodentia > Muridae > Mastomys > Mastomys coucha. The sequence goes on along the minus strand of NW_022196896.1, from coordinate 52,983,772 downwards.
CATTATCAAAAGCACCAAGCACACATAAATAAAGGGACAATCTCCTCACTAAAGAATTTCTAACCTTCCTAACGCTGTGACCCTTTAACACAGTCCCTCATGATGTGGTGATTCCCCTCCCCCAACCATAAAATTATTTTTGTTGCTACTTCATAACTGTAATTTTGCTACTGTTATAAATTGTTACATAAATATCTGATATGTGATATCTGATATGTGACCCTCAAAGGGGTCCCGACCCCTGTTGAAGAACTGTTGCTGTAAGCTCTCATCAAAACAGATAACCTCCTTCTGGCAGATAGGAAGTTAGGTCTGTGGCCAGGCTTGGTAATTAGGGAACTGAAGAAAGGTACTGGGATAGAGTGTGAGAAATGGACATTGAACATCAAAAACAACAGACACTTAAAGTGACAACTCCCAGTGAGGGCTTCTGATCCATCAGATCCAAAGGGGAACTGGTGGACGTGAAATAAAAGCAAGGAGCCTTAGACTTCAAAATTCAGCAGAGATAGATGGGCCAGATAGACCTAAGAAAATGAACAAGGGACGGAACCTAGAAAGTCTATGGAGTGCTCATAAATAGGACAAGATTCTTCTCATACAGCCTCCAGCTACACTAGTGGGACACAGACGCCAGGACCTCAAGCCACAATAAAGGTACCTGGGGCACTGCCTTAGTTAGGTACCTATTGCTGTGATAAGCACCGTGACCAAGCGCGACTTGTAGAGAAGAGGATTTATTCCATCTTACAACTCCAGGGCACGATCCGTCCCTGAGAGACATCAGGACATGAACTTGGAAGCAAGAGCTGAAGTAGAGACCATGGAGGGAATGCTGCTTAGTGAGCTGCTCTTCCTGGCTTGCTCACTTTGCTTAGTTATAGCCCTGACCAAGACCTCTGTGTAACAGCCAGCTCTAACTGAGATCTCTGATGGAGAGCATTCGGCTTATCTGGGAACTCCACTTGCAGGGGAAGAAACACCCAGAAAGTCAAAAGGCAGATAAGAAAATAATTACGTTTTCACTTTTAATAATTTATAATACTTAACAGCCTTGGAGACTCTACTAAGGACTTCAGTGAGAGAAGGCATGGCAATAGTTGAAGGAGTGCTATTACCTAATATTCACATTATTATCCAAACTATAGGAGCTGTGTTTAGCTGTGTGTATGTGTGTGTATGCACTCATGTGTGCACACATTTGTGTGCATGTGTGCCTTGCATGTGTGTGTGCATGCATGTGTGTGTGCATGTGTACATGCGTGCATTGCGTGCACGTGTGTGTGTGTGTGTGTGTGTGTGTGTTTGTGTGTGTGTGTGTGTGTGTGCTTGGTGATGTGTTGGGAAATGTTTAGCAGCCATCACTCAAGGACAGAGTAAATGTATAGAGCTTAATTATTTTTAGGACTAGTTTCTGTGGTACATTTCCTTCATGTCCTATTGAAGCTACCAACGTAAAGTAATAAAGGTGTTTACAATCAAGTGTGGAGTCAGTAGAACCTGGTCCAAGAGCATCACTGTTAGTAGACTCGGATAAACAATAAGAACGTTCAACAACCAGCCAGATACGGCCACACAGATTTGACTCTTTGGTTTCAAGCATACTTCTGACAGACCAAGTGAAGCTACAGATCTACCTAGCTAATAAGTACTAAAGTCGACCAGACTAAGTCCTCCCTTCCTAGCACTGTAGCACCGTTTACTTCTTAGCTAACCCTGCCCTTGGCCCACTAGCTTGAACGTGTTCTTGGTCTCCGATGCTCTGGCCCATTACACATCCAGGAACAAGGTGACAAAGGCATTGGCCAGAAGCAATGGGAAAGTTTCATTCAGAGTACTCAAATTGCCCAGTGTTCTCGTGGAGCTGTATTTATAGCAAACGGAAGCCCCCACACAGTCACATGGAAATCAATGCCAGGCGTGACCCTACAGATAGACAATGTTGAAAGACTAGCGCACATGCAACCGGTGGAAAGGCAAAGGCTTGCTCGTCACTACACGCATAACAGAATAGTACAGCCTTCGCGTCATTGAATAGGTATAAAAGTCTAATGGGGAAAATGGAAATCCTGGTGCGTCTCTTAGGACCTGAGCCATTCACTGCCCAGCCACAATAATACTGTTTTGGGTGATCTTTTAGGGCAAGAACTCTGGCCTTGCCTCCTGAAGGTCAAAGCCACTTACTTAGCCAGTCTGCACCTTCATTACCCTCACGGGGAGGCTTTCTGACTCTCCTGCCAGCCTCTTGACCATGCACACCAGTAGCTCTCTGCTGCCCCCTTCTGTTACCAGCCTGTAACTACCATAGCATCTCTGTCTTTGGGGCAGATTTGTGTGAAAGTCTTATTAAAAACCCATGACTTGGTTCTTTCTCTTCCAGCCTGAGAGTTTCTTTAAAATGTGGACACCCCTCCCCCCTGAGTGCTTTTGTCTTGCTCCAGAAATGATGTGCTTTCCTGGAATTCCTCATAACTCCTTCCTCAGCACTTGGGAATTGTTCTAAATCTCTTTTGTCATCTCATGAATAACGAACATATTCAAAGACAGCTTTAGAAATCTTCTTCCTCAGAGGATGGCCTAGTCAGGCATCAAGGGGAGGAAAGGCCCCTTGGTCCTGTGAGGTTCTATGCCCCAGTGTAGGGGAATGCCAGGGCCAGGAAGTGGGAGAGGGTGGGTTAGTGAGCAGGGGGAGAGGGGAGAGAACAGGAGGTTTTTGGAGGGGAAACCAGGAAAGGGGATAACATTTGAAATGTAAATAAAGAAAATATCTAATAAAAAAGAAAAGAAATGGAAAAATAAAATTATATACAAACATTAAAACATCTATCAAACATTAAAAAAAGAAAGAAATCTGCTTCCTTTCTGTTTAGACTAATTAGCGGAAAACCATACACTTGAGTTGTTTTTCAAGTCTCCAAGGAAGCTGTAGATTCACAGTTTAAGGTGTAGAGTTTCACTTTCTCTGCAGTCCTAGTGTGTTCTGCTTTCCTTTCCAAGATCTGTGTGTGTGTGTGTGTGTGTGTGTGTGTGTGTGTGCAACAGCTAAAGGCAAACTATTATTTCCCATGTAGAAATGATTTGATGAAAATTCATCACAACTGGAAAAATTCTACTTAATAACTTTTAAGGTGTGCAAATTGCACACAAGCAGCCGGGCGGTGGTGTCGCATGCCTTTAATCCCAGCACTTGGGAGGCAAAGACAGGTGGATTTCTGAGTTCGAGGCCAGCCTGGT
>NW_022196896.1:52977597-52980313 GCF_008632895.1 Mastomys coucha | reverse complement strand
GAGAGAGAGAGAGAGAGAGAGAGAGAGAGAGAGAGAAAGAAGCAAATTACACATAAGCTGAGATAATAGAGAAAGAAGATATAGTGTCTAGGTACGGACATTGGCAAGGGATTTTCCAATACTAGCCTTCACCCTAAATCATATGACCATGAGTAGAAATTTGCTAAGAAAAAACAAAAGGGGAGATCTTTTCCTTCAGAATGCCCAGGAATAAACTGTCCCAGAAATAAAGGGGACAAACTTGTTCTCTTTCTTTGGTAAACATGGTAGAATTTGACCCTATTTCATTCCCCATCACCACAGAGCCCTAAGAATAAACAACCAAATGGCTTATAAACATACATATGGCCATCAGTCTATTAGAAGGAGAGCTTCACAGCTGGCCACTGCCCTTCCCACCCAGACGATCTACTCAGGATTAAATTTAAGCTTATTCTTTCTAAACTCACCTATAATAATAACATTTTTTGGTTCATTTGAATACAAATCCAGCAACTGAGTATCTAGAAGTTGGTTTATTAAAATCCTCATGTGAGTTATTACTGAAGAGGCTGACCCCATCCCTGAAATTTTTCTAAAGGTAAATTAACTTCTACTGAGAAGTTAGTGAGATAAAATGGAGGCCACCATTAAAAAAAAAAAAAAAAAAAAAAAACCTTATCTCTCCCTTTTAAACAATTGTATCTGATTTTACCCTTTAAATTGACCATTTTCCACCTTTTTTGGAAATGATATTTCACTCTTATTTTAAGTTCATCTCTTAATATTAAACGACATTCATCATTTTTTAATATGTCTGCTAGCCTTTAGTTTGGTTTTAATGTTAGAATTAAAAACAGACTTTTATAACTTTGCTTAATATTAATATACCAATGGAAAGTACATGGGAGGGTGTAAGGGAGAGTCTGAAGCCATGAAAGCAAAATGACCAGGGAGTTTCTCGTCATGCTTGCCATACAGAACCTAGAGGACAGCCTATAGACGAGAAGCTAGATGTCTAGGAGTTGGCGAGTCTGAGCAACACCAACTCTGACACCACAGAGTGGTTTGTTCCTCCATCAGGAGTTGGCGAGTCTGAGTGACACCAGCTCTGACACCACACAGTGGTTTGAGTGACACCAGCTCTGACACCACACAGTGGTTTGTTCCTCCATCAGCATTTACATCAGTGCAGCCGGAAGGAAGAAACAGGAGAAACTGTAGATTATATTAACTTTCCACTTTTAATAAAGTAGTTTTTTTTTTTTTGTCGCTGATTTAAACTAGCTGATTGCATCAAATTTTACGTTGTCAAAGTTATCAAAGTAGATTATTCTGAAGTAAGTGTAGCTTATTGTGAAATATAGCATTCTTACTTTAACAGAATCTTTAGATAGCACCATTAGAATGTTGCCAGTAGAGACATTAATAACATTAGGTTTACACATCCTAAGGAAGGAGACAGGCTCTTCTCGACTTCGAATGTGACAGACAGAATTTCATCCATCACATAAACAAAAACATGCTACAGAAAGACATCACTATTCAAAACTGTCTTCAACTCATTGAAGCTTAATTTAAAACAGTGACTGTGACCATCGTTTTATACATGTATGTAGCAACTTAAAATTGAATATTGGTATTATTACTGAAAAAAAATTACCAGATTCTTGAGTTGTCTTCTGTCTATAGTAGAAACATGAATTATAATTATAAGAACTAGTAATAAATCAATGTGTTTTGCATTCCCCCATTTTGTATTTCAGGCAGCAAATTTTTAAAAAATGGCTGAGAAATTCATAAAAGTTCTATTTAAGCATATAGTTCATAAAGTTTAATCATTAATTTATTGATGGTTCTTAACATTTCTTAGACATCTACCAGCATCTGTCTTATCAACTCTCTCCCTAAGGAACCAGGAGTTCTCCAATGTTACCACTAGATGGCATAGACTTGGACACTCACCAGCCTAAACATGTGTTAAATGTTGCAGATCAGGAGGCCTCAACCCTACACAAAGAACTACAGGCAACTAGAGAACAACACTGAGAGAGGAGAAATTGTCTCTCCCCAGGGAAGAACACAGACTGGTTATCCAATACCAAATGGTCAGCCCTGAAGACATATGTACAAGTAACATTATACAGAATGAGTAAGCGGTACTTATGCATGTAGGAATACATGCGTATATAAATATACATGTCAGTCCCACAACACCCAGAGGAAGCTCCACTCCCAGGCGCTCTGACACACCCAGGATCAGAGGTGAGCATGAACCAACATCTGTCCCAACACTGGGAGTAAATGGGACCAGCGGGACCAAGCACACAGGAACTCCACCAGCCCAGTGACTTAGGTTCCTTCCCTTCTGTCTGGGCTGGGGTCCGGATAAGACCTTGGGCACAATCTCTGCAGCCAGTCCCACAACACCCAGAGGAAGCTCCACTCCCAGGCACTCTGACATACCCAGGATCAGAGGTGAGCAGAAACCAACATCTGTCCTAACACTGGGAGTAACTGGGACCAGCGGGACCAGGCACACAGGAACTCCACCAGCACAGGGACTCGGGTTCCTTCTGGTCTGTCTGGGTTATTGTTCTGAGCAGACCTTGGGCACAAGCTCTGCACCAGTCCCACAACACAAAGAGAAAGCCCCACTCCTAGGTGAACTAACAAGCCCAGGATCACAGGATCCTGGAATCACAGGATCACAGAGACAGCTTGACTCTGAGGAGTT
>NW_022196896.1:52967360-52976198 GCF_008632895.1 Mastomys coucha | reverse complement strand
ATATGAGGAATTGGAAATTTGTTGATTGTCATCCAATGGTCTCCCTAATTTGGTAATTGGAGAAATAGGCCCAACATTGTACAATCTATATACACTGTCAGCTTGTATGTTTATGACAGTATCTGGCTGTGTACAACATAATGGTCTTGAAATCTTGCTTCTCCTATCTCAGCCTCTCTATTAGTAGTATTGTTTATTTCATGTTTTTATACTATACTATGGTTTTCAGAACAGCTTATATATTTCAAAAGTATTTATATACCCAAAAGAATTTTAAAAAGATGATTAACTAGGGAGGTGGCTTGTAAGAGAACAACAAAGAGTGAGATTGAATGCTTTGCTTGACATTTGTAACTCTTGTATCAAGTTTGAAGAAGAGGATTTTATAAGTTACTCTTTCTCTGAGATGAATGCTTTTCTAAATTATCACAGCTAATGAACCAAATTCTTACCCTCACCTAATGTCTGTACCACCCTCCAAGGAGAACCATTGTTCATTGAAACAGTTGGCGAATGACTTTATGGATAGACCATCTTAATACCTACACCATTTCTTAAATGAATGTAACCTGTTCTCTGTGGGCTGAGAATGAAGTCACTCATTCAAGTCAAATAGCTTTGACCATAGCAGGAAGTCTGTATCCAAAAATCGAGCCTACAATTCATTTCTTGGTGCAGCAGAACTATCAACTGAGAAGCTTAGCTACGATGGAGGTAAAATCCTTTGGTGATGTGAGGGTCATTGAAATACAGCCTTATTACAATGAAACCCAATGTCTAAAAATTGTTCTTATTTTGAGCTTGTACCACAGCAAGAGCCAAGATTTTAAGCTCTACTAAATACAAAACAAACAAAAAGACTTTATATATTCATGTTCATTTAAGAAAATACTAGTAGTGATGTATTATTTTTAAGTATACAGTTAATATGTTTGGAGTTATTTAAAATTTACATTGAGAAAAACATATTTTCACTATTGCTGTAGATGAGCATCTACATAAGACTGTTAAATTGATTGTTTTATATCAAACAACTTCTATAATACTTATTTTTATTGTTATAATATTTTATAAATTTTAAGGAATATGGCAAAAAAGATATTGTAGGTATTGAAGAGGAGTCTCTGGGAGGAGGGGTGGTACAAAAGGGAAACAAGAATGTGATTCAATTCTATTTAATTAAAATATGTTTTTAAATGTTAACAAATTCAGATAAATTGAAATCATGTAACTTTTCTCATCATAATGCAATAAAAGTTTTTAAAAAATAAATAAATAAATAAATAAATAAATAAATAAATATACATGTGTGTACCTAACAATAATTAATGAACAAAGAGGCCATGAATTTGAAAGAGAGCGAGGAGAGGAAAATGGGAAAGTTTGAAGGGAAGAAAGGGATGGGGAAATGATACTATTTAATTATAAAAAAAAAAAGAAGTTTTTAAAAAGTAACGTTAAACAAGACACAAACTCCTGTGGGTATGGTAGACATCAAAAAATGCATAATACCTTGAGTCAAAGAAAATAAGAATTAATAAGAAATTTTCCCTTATCTCAGATTTAGCGTTTCCACAAGAAAATTTAGGATAGTAGAAATTTATAACTTAGCATGTATGGGAATAAGGAAGAAAAGTCATGGTAAAAATAAAATGATTTCTCTTAAATTTATCTATTTTTACTGTAATGTATAGAATATAATATATAATGTATAGTATATAATAAATTTTACAGCAGAATAGTAATAGGAAGAATTATAAATACAAAAAACCCATGGTACCCCTTTAGAATTATTTATGTGTATGCATAAATTTCAAATGCATGCAGCTATGGAGAATACACCTACAGGTTAGCTAGGTATAAACTGGAAACATGTAAAGAGATGCTTAGGGAGCGCTCTGCCTGGCCAATGGTGGTGAGAAGGATCCGACCCTCAGCGAGATCGAAGACATTTTCAGACAATTTCTAAAGCAGAATGATATCGGCATCACTCTCCTCAACCAGCACATCATAGAGATGGTAAAGCATGCCCTTGATGCCCAGCGGCACCCCATTCCAGCTGTTCATCGGATCCCGTCCAACAAGCATCCCTAGGACTCAGCAGACGGCTCCATCCTGCACAGAACCAAGGGCGTGTTCAATGCTGGCTATGGCTTCTCAGCCCTCGACGCCCCTCTCACTACCAGGCCCCTCGCGGTCTGCCATCCTCTTCTTTACGTTTCAAGCCTTGGTATCCAGCCCCTCCCTTCCTCTTCGCTGAGAGACACCCACAATGCCAGGGTCCTGTTGCTCAGGTCCAGGCTGGTTCGGGGCATCTTCGCTCTGCATTCACCTGCTCTTCCCTGAGCTGGTGAACAATGTCATTACTGATATTAAAGGAACATTCTTCTCTCCTTTAAAAAGCTGAAAAAAGAAAGAAAACATGTGGACACCAGTTAAACAATTAAAATGTCTTTAAATTTAGAAAGTTGAATCTAAATCATCACGCTAATTTTTACTGCAAACATAGAAACAGCTTTATTGAGAAAAAAAAAATCTTACATATTATTCCACCACTGAAACTGCACAATGCAAAATTTTCTAACATAGAGCAGGTTGTAAGCAAGCCTGTGACCACGTTTTAATTTTAGAGTATTTATAATCCCCTTAAAAGAAGTCTGTACTCTTTGACCTTCAATATCTACTCCCCTACACACACCTTTTTTTTCTATTATTTTCTCATGTAAGTGAAATCATATAATGCATTGTCTTTTGTGACTGGCTCCATTCCCTCAGCTGGCTCTCAAGGTTTACCTACGTTGTATCATGTGACAACCTCAGACCGTTTCATAGGTGAAAACATTCCAGCATATCTTTTTGATGCATTCAACAGTTAATGGACATTTAGGCTGCTTCTACCCTCTTGGTATTGTGAATGCTGTCGTGAACACTGGCATTCAGTTACCTGTTCGCCAAGGACCAGCCTTGGCTTGAGAATAGGGGCGTTTGGCAGCAGCGAAATGAAACGACTCTCAGGTCAAACCATGGATCTAATTGGAGGCCTAGGTTCTGCTGCGATGGCTTTTCAGACTGCACGCTCTCTGTGTGCCCTGCTATGGTCTAGATGGCTTTTTCATGTTATTCTAAAAACTTTCTGGTTGAGACAGCTCTCTCTGCTAGTAAAAAAAAAAAATATATATCTAAAAGCTATCTGGATAGCTCATGGGTTTTCTGACCAAAGTCGGAAAAGATGCTATAAAAATAAAATGTTAGATCTTGCAACCAAGTCAGAAATCCTGTTAATAAAAAAATTCTTGAAGAGCTGCTTTTGCTCTCCAGAGATTTCCAGACAGCTCATCTCTAGCTAGAGAAATAAAGAACTGCAGTTGCTTTCTGCCAGCTCCTCTCATTACATATCAATCCAGTCATTTACTTCAGATTTCCTTTTGATTATCCTAGGAATCAGCATCCAGGGACCCCAGGCCCTTAATTCAGAGAAGACAGCGAGCACACATTTTCATTTAACGTTGTAAAAGAATTAAGAGATCTGCCTGCCTCTGTTATGCACAGAGGGCGAACTAGCTGGGTGGAAATTACTGAAATCACCACTTTTAGTTCTAGGCATGGACAAGCTGTGTCTTAGGCTGACCTTGAACTCAGGAATCTGCCTGCCTTTATATCTTTCTGATATATTAATGCAGCTGCTTTTATTCCTTTAGATTGGTGATGCCCCTCATAATTCATATTGTATTCTTAGATTTTGCATAGTTGAGAAATTATATATATTTCAAACTTATGATTTTAGAGTTCTTTTCCACAGCCTTAAGGGCTGTCCTGAAGGTCTCAGCATGTACCATTTTGCTAAGACATTAGCCACACCTTCACCTCCTGGATTCATGCCGTCTAATTTTCATGGAGTCAATAAAGTTAACAGAGAGGACATTCCTTAAAGGAGGAATGTAAAATGTGTACATTATTTTACAAAGAAGCCTTATGCTCTTGGCGGCCATCAGCACCCTTGGAGGCCCATATCTGCTGGGCCCTGTCCCACAGAAAGAATACTGTATACAGCTTTACAGATGGGCAGTACAGTAGGCTCATTCACATGAGTAGTACTGCAAGCATGTGCATAACGCATTGCCCCAAGCTGTTAAAATGGCTAAGGCATGACTAGATGATAGTTTTCGGCTTTGTTATAATTTTACAGGGCCACCAACACACGTGGTGTTTATTTGTTAGCCTAAATGTTGTTACTTAACTTGGTAGGGACACATCATTCTGTCCCCACCAAGGCCATGCTGACTCTGAATCTATTTAGATCTGTGTTTCCAATTTTGGAATATAGGCCTACAAGCAGAATCCGTGGAGTCTTGGGAATTCTATGGTTAAGTTGTAAGGGACTTTGTAGGACTTTGTAGGCACTCCATAACGCTATGTCCTCACCAGCAGTACCAAACGTACTCTCTGCTTGCCAACAGCAGTTTTCTGGGGGGCAGCGTGTGGTTTGTTTGTTTGTTTGTTTCTGGAGTTTGGGGGGCAGGGGTGTTTGTTTGTCTTGAGAAAGGATCTCACTCTGTGGTGTCAGCTGGCCTGTGACTCACTATGTAGACCAAGATGGCCTCGTACTCACAGGTCAACCTGCAGCGACCTCCTGAGTGTGAGGATTAAAACTGTGTCCCACCACACTCCGTGTGTGTTTGTTTCTTTCTAACCAGCATGAGTGGTGTGAAATGTAGTCCTCCACTGAAGAATAATAGCATTTATGCTAACAATAGACACCACCACATGCGTTGGTGGCCCTGTAAAGTTATAACAAAGCTAAAAACTATAATTTAGTCATGCCTTAGCGATTTTAACAGCTCGGGATAATGTATTGTTCATGCAAATGAAGCTACTATGCTGCTGGTCTGTAAAGCTGTATTCAGCCACACACGGTACACCTGATAATGGCATCAGACAACTTTGTTGCTGGTTTCTGTGTTTCGTGCACTCTCCTTTCCGTGTTAGTGAAGAGCGTATTCCCTCTATTTCAGTTACTGAAAAACAAGCAATATGCTGTATAATATGGGGAAAGTATTTAACCTCAATCTGAGGTTTCTACCCCACCAATTGACCATTTAGTTCCCAGATAAAAGACACACACAACCTTTATATGTATACGCCTTAATCCGCACAAGAGTTGGGCAGATATCTATCCTCTATGCTATTATATCTACTTCCCAGTCAATAATCAATCCCACTATATAATTTGCCACGTTTCATCTTGGCTTCTCCTAACACCAATTAGGCTGCCCACGTGGTCATTATGTTAAGATTCTTACCCCATGGTGGCTTGGCTTCTCCTCTCTCTGCCTTCCTCTTTTCTTCCCCCTCATGGTTTTTCTCCAAGTCCAAAGAACCCTAAACTTCACCAATATCTCTTCTGCCCAGCTATTGGCTGTCAGCATCTTTATTCACCAATCAGGGATAACTCGGGGGCCGAGGTCACATAGCACCACCCGGGTCTATGGTATGGTTACTGGGAGCAACCAGCCTTCATCATAGCAAAAGACCAAATCTCAACAGGATACTAATAGCAGCAACCTCACACCAGTCTGGTTTCCGGAGTGAGTCTCGGTTGTATAAAAAGCCATGTGGGGCCGCTGGTCCTTACTGCCTGTGTTTATATTAACACACTGTGATGTTTGTGCAACAAAATTAGTTCATAACAAGTTTCTCCTAATACAGCTGTATAGGTACCACATGATCACTAATGTATGACTATAAGACACTAAGCCTTTAATCTGCACATCCTTAATAGTGGATGATGTTAATCCTCTTTTTATGTGCACTATTTGTCTATTTTCTGTGCATAAGTGCCTATTGGAAGCCTTTGCTCACTTACTCTTGCATCGCCTTATTATTATGTAGTCCTCTATATATTTTTATATGTGTCTGACCAGTACATGATTTACAAATGTCTTTCTTATTCCGTGGTATATCTTTTTACTTCTTTTTGTGTGTTTAGATGCTGATATTGTTGTTTGTTTGTTTTTCAAGATCAGATCTCAGCATCCCTGTGATAAGCCAAATGTCCTGCAAATGCCTGTAACTTCAGTCCTGAGGGAGCTGGCAATCTTTTACTGGCCTCCACAAGTATATAGATGCATACACCTGGGCACACATGTGCAATATATTAATTCAAGTATACACACCAAAAAATGCATAAGTATTATTTAGCCTGTTGTGGTGGTACATGCCCTCAATGCCAGCATTCAGGAGGCAGAAGCAGGTAGATCTCTTTGAGGTCCATGCCAGCCAGGTCTACATAGTAAGTTCCAAGTCAGTTAGGACTGTATAGTAAGACCCTGCCTCAAAATATGTGTATGTGTCTACAGATACATATATATGCATTTATACGTATTAGCTGAAATAAACCTTTTAAAATACTGTTTTATTTTCCATTCTTCATTTGTCACTTTTACTTTGGATGTCATAATAAGAAAATAGCATTTAAGCCAAAGTCTTCTGGTTATTCTTCTCTATTTTCCTGTCAGCCCTCTATAACTTTAAGAAAGGGAAGAAAGGGCCTCAATACATGGCTCAGAAGCTGAGAGAGCCTACTGTTTTTGCAGAAGGCCAGGAATACACATAGACAAAGAAACAATAAAGGGAAAGAAAGTTAAAATAATATTACAACTTATGTTCTTTGTTGTTTGTTTGTTTGTTTTGGTTTTTCAAGACAGGGTTTCTCTGTGTAGCCCTGGCTGTCCTGGAACTCACTCTGTAGACCAAGCTGGCCTCAAACTCAGAAATCCGCCTGCCTCTGCCTCCCAAGTGCTGGGATTAAAGGTGTGCACCACCACTGCCCACAGTTTATGTTCTTAAAACAACAACAAAAACACTAGGTGGTTTCCTTTGACACTTGAAATTCGAATGATGTCCACCAAACTGAGAATGAAAATCAAGAGACAAGACATTTTCCCTGGCCCAATCTTACCTGACTCGTCACTAATTTCTTAGCTGAGACTAGAATATGTTCTTTGACATGAAGTGAGTGGGGGTTCTGTGTGTAAACACACTGTGTTATACTGTGGGTCAAAAATAAAAAGGAGATAGAAAAGGCTATCACCGGGAATACATCAGGACCTGCTAAACGAAGGGAATCTGGAGCAGAACCAAATCCAGAAATAAATTTAATTGAATGAGGCAGGATTCAACTAACTGATATTCTGAGTGAGAAAATATCTAAAATATAAATAAGGGTGCTACTTTGTGTGTTAAACTGCATGTTCACACATTCTATAGCAATATGTGTATGCCACATACTCACAGCCATGAGTGCACAGAAAGGGTTGTTAAAAGGCACATTATTACTAAAAGCTGCTTGCTGCTAGAGAAGCCACTGGAGAATGTACTTGGTCAGAGAAAACTCAGGCTTTATTTTAAATGGCTGATTTTTTTTTAACAGCAGGAATACATTCATGAATAAGTTACACAATTGCTATGGTTTGAAAGTATTCCCCAATTCATACGTCAGAAAGTTCATTATCAAAGTCAATGGTATTTGAGAGCTCAGACCTTTGGGAACTGATTACATTGTTAGGGCAAAGCCCTTGGGAATGGACTAAGCCATTTGTGGATTAATGAGTTCTCCTGGGAGTGGCTTTGTTATAGAACCCAGTTTCTTCTGGCTTCTTTACTATGTGCCATCATGCAATATCTCCTCCATGTTACGATGCAAGAAAAAGGCCCTCAGCCATGCCATATTCTTGGACTTTCCAGCTCCTAGAACCATGGGCTTTGTAGAGTTCAGTTTTTTATAAATTATGCAGTCTGTCACTTTCAGTTATAGAAACAAAAGTAGACTAGGACTTCTTAATTATATTAGAAAAATATATTAATAATAACTTGAAAGTACGATAATCTGGGAAAAGAAAGAATACAATGTATACAATTAGCTATCTTGTTAAGTATGGGAGGAATGGGGGAAGGCTTGGAGATGTATACTACCAAGTTCTGACACTGTTTTTCCAAGTCTCTAATGCCAACGGTGCATTAGGATGAGAAGTCGTTCAATTCTCACCCAAAACAAACAAACAAACAAATAAGAACAAAAAACAAAAACGAAATATCCTAAGTTTTCCCCTCCAATAGTGATAAAACCTGAAAAGATGTCTCTGTCAGAAAGCTGTTGAGAAAGTAAGCAGAAACAAAGATGATGACACAGGATTCTTGTTTGTGGACTTCCGGTCTTAGGTGACACAAATGAAATAAATTCTCTGTGAACAAACAAGAAACAACAAATGCCAGATGCAGCCAACAATTAAAATACCCAAACTTTTTAGTGCTAAAGAGACGGCTCCATACACAAAAGCGGGTGGGGCTCTTCCAGAGAAGCCAAGTTCTCAGCTCCTGGATCTTCAGGGGGCTCATAATCCCCTGTAATTCTAGTTCCAGGGGTCCCCCTTCTTCTGACCGCCACAGCCATTATACCCATGGACATACACACATGTCGGGAGAATCTATTTGTACACGGTGTGAAAATACACCTCTGTCCTTCCTCACTTGCCTATGGCATCTTCTGATTGGTTTAACAAAATAGCTAGACAGGAGAGGCTAGGTGGAACATCCTGCAGGGACAGGAACTCTGGGAAAGAGTAAGAGGTGGGGATTCACCATAGGCACGCAGAGGAAGGAACAGGTGCCAGCATTGAGGAGAGTTAAAGAGGCACGTGGCAGAGCATACATTAGTATAAATGGGTTAATTTAAGCCATACCAGCTAATTGGGAAAAAGCTAGCTAAGGCCAAGGTTTCATAACTAAAAAAGGTCTCCATGCCATTATTCACACACACACACACTCACACACACACACACA